>NC_134880.1:51233943-51328943 GCF_041734735.1 Babylonia areolata | reverse complement strand
ATCATGCATACACATGTACCGTGGCTGCACACACACACACACACACACACACACACACAGAGTGACACACACACTCAAATAAATCAGTTTAAAACATCCTTTTTTTTTCTTGAGGTTGAGACTTCAGCTTGAAATTTGAAATTTGTACTTGTACTTTAAAAAAAATTATGGGATGTATGAAGGGGAAGCAGGATGCCATAATTTGCTGACCTGTTTTAAGGACATATTCGAATATAATTAATGTAATCTGTTCTATCACCTTTTAACATGATCGACAAATATGTTTGTGTTGACACTCACATCTACCCTCTTTACCCCTCAGCCCCCACCCTTCCAGCCCCCCTGCAAGCATCACTCTGACTCTGTCAAAACAACAAAACAAGAACAGCAACAACAAAACACACCCTGTGAATCAAAAGAATTTTACTTAAAACAAGGAAAGGCAGGGGAGCTAATTACTGTGCTTTTGTTTCCATTATGATTTACTTCCCTTGATTCAGTTTGTTTCCTTGTCAAGATTAGGTTGTTAATATATATTTTATTTTCGTACTCTTGTCAGTCTTGTGCCTTGTTTGATTTCAAAATCTTTACCATTCAAATTTACCACCATTATTTTGTTGTTAATTTGTTTCTAGTTTACTGTGAAAAATGTGTATAATTATTATAATGATTATTGATGATGAAATGAAGTGAATTGAATTGATATCTTCTGAAAAGGCTAAGTCTATTACACATTTATGGATGTATTTATGTCATGGCTATTATACTGTAATATATATATATATATACATATCCAAGCACTTCAGAAAGATAAACATGTACTATAATTGTGGAAAAAACCCCAGATGAATGTGGGAACACCCGTTAAAGATCCTGTAAACCATGTTAGCATTCGGTGGGTTATGAAAACAAAAACATACCTAGCATGCACACCCCCAAAAGTGGAGTATGGCTGCGTACATGGAGAGGTGAAAACTGTGTGGAGGTTGCGGCCACAAAAGCAGAAGAAGATTTAACATCTTCTCTTTTATGAAGTCCACCAAGTAATTTGCTTTAATTGTACGGTTTCTGCTTATTTCAGATATTCACCTTTGATTCCACCCTCTGTCTGCCCGTTCAGCTGTGAAAATTAATTGTATCATTCCCTCTACCGCTGGGGTTGTTGGGGGGACATGAGGAAGATGTCATAGCTCGCCACGCCGTTCTGTTGGCAGCTGTCCTGAGGAGATCTGGCATCGTCATTTTGGTCCATTCCTTGACGTTGTTGGACCAGCTCTTTCTCTGCCGCCCCCGTCTGCGCCCTCCCTCTACAGTCCCTTGCAGGATGGTTTTGGAGAGGGTGTTATTTCGTATGACGTGACCAAACCATGCCATCTTCCAGCAGTGGTTCTTGGGGCCCAACAAGGTTGCTGACGAGGTTCCGCACATAGTCATTGGTCTTGTGCTCCTTGTAGGAGATGTGTAGTAGTCTCCTCAAGCACTTGGTTTCAAATGCTTGGATTCTTCTTTCTGTTTCTGCCATCAGTGTCCATGTCTCACATCCATATAAGAGGATGGAGACCACCAGTGACTTGTAGAGCAGGAATTTTGTGTGGAATCTGATGTTGCTCTTCCATACCCTGTTCAGTCTGGCCATCGCTGCCGTTGCAGAATTAATCCTATTTCGGATTTCTGCTGTGCAGGTGCCGTCTTTGGACAGGGTTGTTCCCAGGTATTTGAAGCTGGTCACTTCTTCCAAGGGCTCACCATTCATGAAAATTAATACTTTTAAGAAAATGTCTACAACCACAATTATAGATGTATGACGGGACATTAAACAAAATTCCTCCTCCTTGTTTGTGTGTAGGCTGTGTGGCATTGTAACGGTGGTCAGTGTCATGGTGTTTTGTGCAGGGAGAGTTATCGTGAGGTGGGCCTGTACTGGGCTGGTTCCATCCTCAACAGTGTGCTGGTCCTGTTGCCTGGAGCAGTTCTGGGTCAGTTTGGGGCTGAATCACTGGTCCTGTTGCTTGTTGCTTGTCTTTTCTTCTTCTGTGTCTGTGTGTGTCTGTTTTTGTGTGCGTGTCTGTGTCTGTATCTGTTTGAATCACTGTTTTTGGGCTTGGGTTTTGTTTTTATTTAAGTATTGAAATGCATAGGGGTTCTTGTATTTAAAAAAAAAAAAAATATTCTTTATATTGTAGTTAGAATCTGCACGTCTAGAAATAAAAATGGTGATTTGATGCTCACAGCATGACAAAGCAGTTTTGAAAAAAAACAAAACTGATCAGATTACAGACAAGAAAGTAATTCATTTCATCTCATACATTCTTAGATCTTGGATGTGAAGCTGAGTGCATGACCCTAGCATTCAAACATCAACAGCCCAGCATTGGAAACGTCAGCATTAAGAAACAAAAACAGAAGAAGAAGAAAAAAAAAGCAAACATGTTACTGATTTTCTGTTAGGCAGTGTCAGAATTATTGAAATGATGCCTGTTTTCATGGCTTAAAGTTTCTCATGTTTCATAATCTGCTTATCTAAAATCATTAGCTGAAATCCTTCATGACTATCTCAATGTAAATGGTAGAATTTAGATCAGTATCTGTACCTTATTCAAGTGACTCCAAGAGACTTAAGACTGGTCTGTTGTCTATGCACAGATACAGAAATTCGCTGTTTGATACGTGCCAACATTAAAATGAAATATATTTAAGCTAAAGCTAAGCAAGTTATGAGTAACTTACGAATGCAGTTATTCATTGAAATTATATTGGTTAGAGAAAGTATGTACTCAAAGCCTTAGTTTATAAAATATAATTATATGGTGTAAAATGATTATATGCTGTAAGATGACTATTCTGTTCCTGTGCCACAGGCAATACGGCTGTGAAGTGGTCCTTCTACCTGAACATCCCCTATGTCGCCCTCCCACTGTATGCTGGTTTCAAGTTGATCAGGGAACGCCCTCTTCAAGCTCGCTCCTATCGCAGGGTACGTTTTGTGCATTTTTTGTGTGGAAGATAGATTTGAAATTGAATCAGTATTGCGGTTGTGTTTGATTCTGGTGCTGTGCTGATTTGTACTAAGCTTATATTTTTCTTTTATGTTGTGGTCATTTCTGTTACAAAAGTCTTGAGCTGTGTGGGGTTTCAATAGATGGTCTGTTTGTTTGCTTTCTTTTGTCTTCCTGTTTGTTAATTAACTTAGCTGAATTTTGCCTGGGTCCAGAACTCCAGTTCAGCTAAATGCCAGATCTGATGATGCCTTAATCAGTGAGTTAAAAAAAAAAGAAGTAAATCCAGTGCTACTAATGATATGATTAACAAAGATAATTTGGTTATGGAAGTATGAGCAGGCTGATCCTGCATTGTCCCTAAATTATTTTGTATTTGTATTTATAATTGTATTTCTCTTTTTTTGTCACAACAGATTTCTCTGTGTGAAATTCGGGCTGCTCTCCCCAGGGAGAGCGTGTTGCTACACTGAGAGTGCCACCCATTTTTTTGTATTTTTTCCTGCGTGCAGTTTTATTTGTTTTTCCTATAGAAGTGGATTTTTCTACAGAATTTTGCCAGGAGCAACCTTTTTGTTGCCGTGTTTATTTTTACATGCGCTAAGTGCATGCTGCACACGGGACCTTGGTTTATCGTCTCATCTGAATGACTAGCGTCCAGACCATCACTCAAGGTCTAGTGGAGGGGGAGAAAATATAGGCGGCTGAGCCATGATTCGAACCAGTGCACTCAGATTTTCTCGCTTCCTAGGCAGACACGTTACCTCCAAATTGTGTGGCAGGTCGTCCATGGAAAAAGCCCACTGTTTGAAATTCAGTGAACATGAGATTCACAGCCCAGAAACTGACATTTTTGTCTGGAGTCACTATTGTTGCAATGTTTGTAGTTAGTGTAAGTTTAAAAAATGTTTACTTTAATGTAGAAGTTGAAATGATTGCCAGTCCTTTAAATATGTCAGTGTGATTTCTTCTTCATGATTGTTGATTGTTTTCTGCTGGAGAGGAACAATTTACAAAGTTTATAATTGTGACATGTTTGTTGATAATAACATGTTGAAGAGGAACAGTTCACAAAGTCGATAGTTTTGACATGTTTGTCGATAACTACTTGTTGAAGATGAACAGTTTACAAAGCTTTCATAATTGTGTTGAAAAGGAACAATGTTCAAAGTTTATAGGTGCAATGTGTTTGTTGACAATCACCTGTTGAAGAAAAGCAGTTTGCAGGTTTATAATTGTGATGTGTTTGTTGATAATTGCATGCTGGAAAGGAACATTACATTACAAAGTTTGTAATTGTGACATGTTTGTTGATAGTACATGTTCAAGAGGAACAGTCTACAAAATTTATGATTGTGACATGTTTGTTGATAATTACGTGTTCAAAAGGAACAGATTACAATGTTTATAATTGTGACATGTTGATGATTACATGTTCAAGAGGAACAGTTTACAAAGTTTCTAACTGTGTTCTCATCCAGGTTCCTCCCATCACCCGTCGCCCAGTGGATTTCATGTTCTTCATCTTCTTCATCCTTGCCTTCAGTTTTGCAGTCTTCAGAGGCTTGGTATGTCTTTGAATATGTGTGTGTGTGTGTGTGTGTGTGTGTGTCTGTGTGTGTCCTGACTCCTAGAGTTTGGTTACCTTAAGATCCTAATGCCTCCTCTGTGTGTGTATGTATGTGTGTGAATGTGTGTGTGTGTGTGTTTGCAGTTCAACTTGTGTGTTGAGAGGGGGCAAGGTACAGAAGGAGGAGAAAAGAGTGCCAGTTTGTATGTATGTGTGCATGCATGCGTGCGTGCGTGTGTTCAAGTATATGTGTATGTGTTTTTAAAAAATCATTACAAACTTTTAAGTGTAATACTGTTTTAGGTGTTACTCAGTTACTATTGCCTGTGTCTGTGTATAGGATGTTGTATTTATACCACATTCAGCTTGCTTTTTTTGCTTGTGAGTTACATTTATAATGTAAGGTACTTCACTACTTGTAAAGTTCTATGTATTACCTTTGCAGGCTATTCTGGGAGGGTCCATCCCATTGATGAAGACCTACGTGACCAAATACGAACCCTACCTGTCTGACCCAACCGCTTTCCCCAAAGTACAGGTAGGTGGATGATGAAATGGACACTTATATACCGCCTATCCTCAGTCAGAGACCTCGCTATAGTATGAATGCTTTACATACATAGTCATTTGCACAAGATGCTGCCAGCCTGGGTTGAGCCGACTGACAGCTGCCATTGGGCGCTCATCATTCGTTTCTTGGGTCATTCAATGAGGTTTCAGTCCCACATACATTCACACAGACTTGTAACAATTTTTACATGTATGACCGTTTTGTGTATTTACTCTGCCGTGTAGGCAGTTGTATTCTGTTTTGAGGGTTGTGCATGCTGGGTATGTTCTTGTTTCCATAACCCACCGAACGCTAGCATGGATTGCGGGATCTTTAATGTGCATATTTGATCTTCTGTGTGTATATACACATGATAGGTGTTCAGGTACAAACAGGTCTGCACATATATATATATTTTTTTTCTTTTTTTTTTTTTTTGCTGCCCCATCATCTGCACCGTTTCAGTGGCATTACTCCCACGCCGCTCATTTAGATTCCCCCATACACGGCCACACCCGGGTTCGTCCGTCGCAGTTCCAGCTTCGGCAGTCCACAGGGAACCATCGATGTTAGGTCGCCTGGAGGCCACACACCAGAGGAGACCCTGCACTGCTGCTGAGTCACTTCGGTGGTCTGCACATATATTAACCTAGGAGATTGGAAATATCTCCACCCTCAACCCACCACAAAGACAGGGATCAAACTCGAGAAACTCAGGTGAGAATCCAGATCCAACGCACTAACCATTGGATCGCCTCATCTGTCTGAAGTTCAGAGGAGTTCTTCTGCTGCATTCATGGGCTGCTCCCAGTTGAGGACTAAACACGCATTTATACACTTGCATGTATATGGATAATCATTTATATTAGAAGACGAGACGAAAAAATGCCTGTATAGCTGAACTGATGTGGAAGGGGTCCTATTTCAAATGGGAAAATGCAGACATGACTGTGTTCCTGGCATTGGTCTGCCTGTTTAGTGTGTACCATGTTCATTACCTGTTGAATGTGTACCTTTGTTGATTACCTGTTTAATGTATACCTGTGCTGACTTCCTGTTAAATGTGTACCTGTGTTATTTATAGTTTAATTACCTGTATAATGTGTAACCTGTGTTGATTTCCTGTTTAGTGTGTACCTGTGCTGATTAACTGATTACCTGTTTGATATATACCTGTGCTGATTACCTGTTTAATATATACCTATGCTGATTACAATATGTACCTGTACTGATTTCCTGTTAAATGTGTACCTGTGCTGATTGCCTGTTTGATGTATACCTGTCTTGATTACCTGTTTAACGCGTACCTGTGCCGATTGCAGGAATGGTTAATGCAGAAGTAAATGCATGTTTCAGGCCTTGGTGTACCTGTTCTACTTCTCCCTGTACTACCTGCGTGTCATGGACGGCCTGTTGAACCCTGGCCAGCTGTGGATGGCCGACTGGGCCATCATCCATGCTGGGGCATCCGCTCAGGTCAGTCTCCGGAAGGGGAACGGGTATTCTTCTTCTTCTTCTTCTTCTGCGTTCACTCGTATGCACACGAGTGGGCTTTTACGTGTATGACCGTTTTTACCCCGCCATGTAGGCAGCCATATTCCGTTTTCGGGGGTGTGCATGCTGGGTATGTTCTTGTTTCCATAACCCACGGAACGCTGACATGGATTACAGGATCTTTAACGTGCGTATTTGATCTTCTGCTTGCATATACACACGAAGGGGGTTCAGGCACTAGCAGGTCTGCACATATGTTGACCTGGGAGATCGTAAAAATCTCCACCCTTTACCCACCAGGCGCTGTCACCGTGATTCGAACCCGGGACCCTCAGATTGACAGTCCAACGATTTAACCACTCGGCTATTGCGCCCGTTGTAGTATGGTCACATGCTTTCCTGTCGTATCATTACCCAGACTCTCTGGACCTATCGATCACTAGACCAGGGCAGTCACTACTAACCTTGGTCTCGTGTGATGATGCTTAGCTGCTCATGTGCATGTTTACATTGAAACAGCATTGAGTGGACCAGTCAGCTAAATCGTTTGCCCGAACAAGAGAGAACGTGGCTGAATCAAGTTGTGTCTCAGTCAAACAGCGTCTGTACCTGGTAGATGAAGCTATGGAATGTTTGTATGCCTTGTAGAGAAAATGTATGCTTCAAAAGAGGGCGCTAGTCATGGGGGTAAAGGGGAGGTTACCTACTTCCGGGAGGTTATTGGCCGTAGCTACTTTCGTTTTCTCCGCATAGGCGGATAGTAGTTTGCACAGGACAGGAATGTCAGACCCCTGCCGGAGTCTGCACTAGTGGGTCACGGTAAGTATGTTACTTAAACGTTATTTTAGGAAGAAAATTTCCTTCTGCTGATGTCCAAGCGTTCCTACCAAATTCAGAATGTTCCTACCCAATTTACTGATTGTTCCTAAAAACACTTGACAGGGCTTGACATCTCTGATCACAACAGATTTCTCTGTGTTGCATCTTGTGTTGCACCAGGCTGATAGTTTAAATCAGTATAATTTCTTCAGTGAGCAGGTATCAAGGCTGATGGTTTAAATCAGTATAATTTCTTCAGTGAGCAGGTATCAAGGCTGATAGTTTAAATCAGTATAATTTCTTCAGTGAGCAGGTATCAAGGCTGATAGTTTAAATCAGTATAATTTCTTCAGTGAGCAGGTATCAAGGCTGATAGTTTAAATCAGTATAATTTCTTCAGTGAGCAGGTATCAAGGCTGATAGTTTAAATCAGTATAATTTCTTCAGTGAGCAGGTATCAAGGCTGATAGTTTAAATCAGTATAATTTCTTCAATGAGCAGGTATCAAGCTGATAGTTTAAATCAGTATAATTTCTTTAATGAGCAGGTATCAAGGCTGATAGTTTAAATCAGTATAATTTCTTTAATGAGCAGGTATCAAGGCTGATAGTTTAAATCAGTATAATTTCTTCAGTGAGCAGGTATCAAGGCTGATAGTTTAAATCAGTCTAATTTCTTTAATGAGCAGGTATCAAGGCTGGTAGTTTAAATCAGTATAATTTCTTTAATGAGCAGGTATCAAGGCTGGTAGTTTAAATCAGTATAATTTCTTCAATGAGCAGGTATCAAGGCTGATAGTTTAAATCAGTCTAATTTCTTTAATGAGCAGGTATCAAGGCTGATAGTTTAAATCAGTCTAATTTCTTTAATGAGCAGGTATCAAGGCTGATAGTTTAAATCAGTATAATTTCTTTATTGAGCAGGTATCAAGGCTGGTAGTTTAAATCAGTATAATTTCTTTAATGAGCAGGTATCAAGGCTGATAGTTTAAATCAGTATAATTTCTTCAATGAGCAGGTATCAAGGCTGATAGTTTAAATCAGTATAATTTCTTCAATGAGCAGGTATCATGAGTTTAATGCATGGTTCTGTAATTATTTACCTATTTGCCAGGTGGTTTTTTTTTTTTAGCATGATGCTGTTTTCACTTTGTGTCCTCTTCAGAGCTAAATTTGATAAAAATTCATTATCCATGCCATTATATCATGATAAATAACAGATCAGCTTTCAAAAAGAAGGTGCTGAAAAAAGACAACCAGAAAAACCAAGCCTTTAACTAGTTTAAGAAAACATGGATATGTTGGAAAACAACATTTTCTCGTATGTGCTTAGAGCTAATTGTGAAAAGATGAAAATGATTATCCCCTGTCATAGTACTGTTGCCATTGTTATGTTTTTGTTCAGCTTGGCCTGTTTTACCTTCTTGACGGTTTAGTTCAGCCTTTGTCTTGTTCATATGTGTGGTGGACATGACTGTGGGCTTGGAGACTGCTGTGTTAGTGACAAGCCTTTCAGTGCACACATAATTTCCTGTTTGATGAATAAAGATGTATGTAGAGTAGATAGAATGCGGTGCAGTACAGTGTTGTTGTGTTGTGTTGTGTTGCGTTACATTGTAGTGTATTCTTTTGTATTCTGTTATACTGTATTCTGTTATATTGTATTGTGTCAGTTGACAGTACCAGTTTTCATACATGATGGAGGGATTAATAGAGATGTGTTGTATTGTACTGCATATTATAGTATGATATTGTATTGCATTGCATTGTATTGTATTGTATCATATGGTACTGTGTCTGTCAACAGTCCCAGTTTTCATACATGATGGAGGGATTAATAGAGATGTGTTGTATTGTATATGACAATATTGCGTTGCATTGTATTGCATTGGATTGTATTTGTATCGTATTGTATCGTATCATACGATATTGTGCCTGTGGACAGTCCCAGTTCTCCTACATGACGTCGGCCATCCACCCTCGCACTGGGGCCCAGTACCAGGCTCCCCGGGCGGGCTTGGCGGGCGGGGTGTTCTGGGGCTTCAACCTGGCCCTGCTGGTGGTGCCGCACTTCTTTGCCTGGCGCTGCTGGAAAGACCCCGACAACTGCGGCCGCACCTACACCACCGACATGGCCCGCCCCCTCAGTCAGCCCCCGTCCCGCCACTCCTACCGCTCGGCCAGAAAGGCGGAGTGAGTGAGAGAGAAAGAGAGAGGGGGAGGTGTTGTCGGGTGGGAGAGTGAAGGAGGGGGTGCGGAAATGGCCCGCCCCTTTATTCTTGTCACTCCTACCGCTCGGCCAAAAAGGTGGAGAGAGAGAGAGAGAGGGTGGGAGAGAGAGTGAAGGAGGGTGTGTGTGTGTGTGCGGGAATCTGTTTCCCTGCCCTGATGAATTTTTTGTCTTGCCTCTTTTTGTTGTTGTTGTTTTATTGTGTGTGTGTGTTTTTTTTGTAGTGTAGTTGATAAACATCATGAACAAAAAAGCTTAGATTTTTTTTTTAATTTTGGGGGGTGGAGGTGTGTTAAACAAGTTATTTAACTATATCTTGGATGGAAGTTAAATAAAGCTGAAAATGATCATGAACAAAAAAGACTTTTTGAGGGGTTGGGGGGGAGGGGTGTGTGTGTGTGTGTGTGGGGGGGGGGGGGTTGTGGGGTTAACCAGGCTATTTAACTTTACCTTGGATGAAGTCAAATGAAGCAATCATGAACAAAATAGTCTTAGACTGTTTTTTTTTTTTTTTTCTTGGCTAACAGGTTATTTAACTGGGCTTTGAGTGGAACACATTTTTGGTTCTCCTATTGTTAGTTATTTTACAATTTCAAAACATGTCTCTCCATGCAGCACAGTGTCTGAGAAGGATGTGAGTTAGCTGTGGTACGAAGAGTCATCCAATCTAGTTTATATCTAGCAGGCAGCAGTTGTATGAAATTGTCATTGGATTAATTTCATATGTTGTGTTTCATAGGCTGCATTCATTACAATTGTTCATTGCATTAACAGTGACATGTTTGTAAAACTGAAAGATTACAGAGTTTGGAAACAGAAAAGTTTTAGGATTAATTTTTGGTCATTTGGAGATGTTGTCATTTCAAGTGTGCTTCCCAGCTGTGCTGTTGCTGTATTTATACTCGCTTTTTCCCTGCTTTTTGATTTCTTCGAGTACCCCTGTGGGGTTGGTTTCTTGAATAAACCTGATGTCCTGATGTAATTTTTTTCATTGTCATTGTTGCTAACCAATTTCTTTATGAAGCACTGATATTCATATTCTGGTCAGCAGTCGCTGAAAACGTAGATTGAGATTTGACATGATTTTGTCAAGGTTAAGATCCTTTGTTGACTGCGTATTTCAGCATGACATGACTCTACACGATGTCAATAGCCAGCAAGGACTGATAGTTAAGAGATGAATATGTGTTTGAACTGGAATCATACATGACATCATTACAGAGTAAAAAGACTGCACTGCGATAAGATCTCACCAGTGAATTAGCATACATGCACACAGAAACTGCTGGCTATCATGGAAAGACAGAACTTTGGTTTTGTTCAAATACAGGGACAGTACCATCTTTGATGAGGAAGTTCAGCTATGGTCATCAATCTTCGTCTGAACAAAAATTGATCATCTGTCAGGCAGTGTCATACTTGGTGTTCTCATTTGTCATTCAGAATCTTTTGAGCAGTATAAAACCTGTTGAGGCTTTGAATGTCACTTTATTATTTGTAACTTGTGTAAACATGAGAATTATATGACCAAACAGGCAATAAGTAGCTTTTAGGACAGTTCATAATCAGGCTTTATGAAGCATAGTAACCTTTTTTACAGACATGATTTCAGTCTGGTGTAAATATTTGTTTGTATTTTGTGTCGGAGCTGGCTCATAGTTTAGAGACGCCTAGTTGCTTGTATGTGTTGTGCTTTTTTGGATTTATTCACATTGTTGTGGCTTTTGCTGATTGGAAAGTTCTCTTGTGATGTCAGTTGATTTGGGTGGTTCTGGTTTGGGGGCAGTAGTTCTCTGTGCCTTTGTTGCTCTGTTAGGATGATATTGAGATTAAACCGCACATGTAAAAGACATGTTTTTGTACAAACATAATTATGTATTTATTTATTTTATTTTTTACTAATACAAGGAGGATACTCAAACTAACATCAACAAAACATTGAAATGTCTACCTAAGAATTCTTTATAATAACTTGAAATGACATTAACAAAACAGATGTTGAAAAATAAATTATTCTATGTGCCTTGAAACTGAGGTGTAGAACTAAGATTTTCTGTATGATTTTGTAACTGGTGTTACTCAACGCAACATTGACAAAAGAGATATGTAAAACAATAGATTGTGTGTGCTTTTAACTTACTTTCTACCCATCATGACCTCTGGCATGTAGGGCAGCAATGATTAATCGCCTGTTGCGGCTTTGCAATTGAGCTTTAATTTCTTCTTCTTCATCTTCTTTGTTCATGGGCTGCAACTCCCATGTTCACTCGTATGTACATGAGTGGGCTTTTACGTGTATGACTGTTTTTACCCTGCCATGTAGGCAGGGATACTCGGTTTTTGGGGATGTGCATGCTGGGTATGTTCTTGTTTCCATAACCCACCGAACGTTGACATGGATTACGGGGTCTTTAATGTGCATATTTGATCTTATTCCTGGGTATACACATGAAGGCGGTTCAGGCACAAGCAGGTCTGCACATATATCGACCTGGGAGATCGGAAAAATCTCCACCCTTTACCCACCAGGCACTGTTACCGAGATTCGAACCCAGGACCCTCAGATTGAAAGTCCAACGCTTTAACCACTCGGCTGTTGGCGCCCATCTAGCTTTAATTTGCTTTGGGGTCAGTAACTTTAACATCTTTTATTGCAAGACGTCACACTTCACCAGTGCCATACATTGCTGGCTGTTAGTGACATGCACTCAGAAGAAAGATCTCAATTTTATTACGATATTATGAGTTTTCACTTTGAATTTGCTGAAATTTTCCATGTGCATAAATCAGTTACAAGTAGCAGTTCTAGTGGTGACAGTTATGGGAATTAATTGCAAACAAGATCAAATTATATGTGGTTCATCTTCTGTGGAAGAGGTGCATTGTGGGTTTTTTTTGTTTTGTTTTTTTAAACCCTGCTGATGAAAAATACAAGTCCTGACAAATCGCCATAAATACAACAGCTACCTGCTCTGCTGTTTTATTTTATATATTGGTGAGAAATAAAACAACTTCTTAAGAAATCATTTTCCGATTCACTTAGTTGTCAACTTAATTGTGGTATTCATTTTTATTATTATAACAGAAATTTTAGATTTATATTGCAGATCATCTGATACCAGTCAAATGTACAACATTGACAACTTTCTTTCTTTATGTTTGATGCAGATGAGTGATGGCTGCAGAAGACCGTTGTGATTAAATTTTATGAAAAAATATCTTTATATTTGATTCTGTTGTTAAGAACAGACTTTTTACTTTTATGATGTCTGCCACTATTTTACATCACTGTGAACAGTTTTGTGCTTTTTTCTACCTGGCCGTTCAGGTTTTTAGCGTTCTTCTTTACATTGTCCCGGTAGCTTAAATTACTACTTTATCGCAAGTGTTGTAGATTTTGCTGTGTGTGTATAATGTGTTCGTTGTTTGTTTTTTTGGTCTCTGTGCATATATACATTTAAATGGTACTTTTATTTACCCAGCCCTTTATGAGTGATCAGTCTTATTGTGACTAAAATTATTGGACTTCAGCTCTCACCATGGTTCCATCTGTTTTTGTTATTTGATCAGCAGTAGGTGCAGGCTGACCTGCCAACTGTTATGTTTTAAGTGTAGCATGCTCCACTTTGCTACAGAATGCTACACTTTTATGGCCACAACAAAAAATCTTATTTTGGAGTTGTAAAAAACAAGCATTGTTTTTTTGTTGTTGTTATTGTTGATAAATTAATCAATAATAGTACGTGAACAAACTAAATTTGCACAAATGGGGAAGGAGGAGGTACTTTAGCCAACAAGAATTTTTGTTCTGTGGCTCATGTTCAGGCCTGAGCCAGCTGGACCTAGGTTTACTTTTTACAAAAAATACCAGTGTAGTCCACCTTCATCCAAAAGTTTAAATCATTTTTGTGCATGGTGTATCAGCTTGACTTCAAAGTGTCACAGAACACAGTGAATGATGTTTTATGACATGCTAAAACCTCCAGTCAGGTTAAATGGGAAAAGCGGCAATATCATTGATTTATTCACTCTCAAATAATGCCACTGGGACTACAATTAAGTTTTGGAACTGCTGGAACTGTCAGAAACTGGTTAGAAGAGCTCAAATGATGAAATGCTACTTCAGAATCTTGTCAGGGGTTGGCAGGTTTGTGCAGTTCATCAGTCTCAACCGTTTCTTTTTGATTTTTTTTTTTAAACCCTGTAGGGAATACAGCCTAGGAGCCCTGCTTACATGTATTATTACTCAGCAGGAGAAATTGTTGATGGTTTGAAAGAAACATTGCCACTGGATTATGAACATGGTATGACGGTCCATTTTTATCTTTCATCAAGGGTGGAAATTGTTACTGTGGTATGACTATTTGATCTTGATGTTTTGATCAGGAATTACTTTTATGCACATAGCTGCCTACTACTTAATTCCTGATTTTATGTGGAATTTGCACATAGCTGCCTACTACTTAATTCCTGATTTTATGTGGAATTTTGTGGATCATCTTCTCATTTGTTCAGTCATCTGTTTTTTGCATACCTTTGTTGCTGTTTTTGTTTGTTTGTTTACAGACCTGTATTGCTGAATTGTTTTTTGTTTTGTTTTCAACAGTGACTCCATACTGCTTAGTGATTTTGTTACATGTCAGTGACTTGTAACGCTTGTAGTTTCCACTTTATGATAAAGAATTACATTAGTGTATTTGCTGCTGAGAAATTTTTTTATTTCTTTTTCTTGTCTTGCAATCCGTTTTTTATGGTATATTGTTGTACTTGTAGTCTTGTAACCTGTTTATATTCACTTTAGTCATACTATAGACACTGATATTGATACTAACAGTATTTTAGCCTTTTGTTTTCACCTGTCCTTGCGAGAAAAAGATGAGATGGGAGATGGAAAAACAATCACAATCAGCAGGATATTGCTTTCTGAATTAAACTTTTAAAAAAGACATATAGAAAAAAAAGAAACAGACGTGTCCACAAAATATTCAAACAAATGAATATAATAACAGAGGTGAGAGAATTTTGTGACAAAACTGATTATTAAACATGTCTTATTGAAGGGAATTAGTCACTCTTTCAGATGAGATACATTGAAACTGGTATGAATAAATACAGAAACAAAGTACGGGAAAAATTCTGCATCAGAAATTCAGGATTTCATCAGAAGGAAGAAAGAGAGGAAAATTCCACTCTGTTTAACAAACAAAAGTTTTTTTGCTGTGTGGTCTGTGACATCCCCCTCCCCCCTCACCTTTTTATTTCATTCCCTTCCCACCCTCTGCTGTGTGTGAATGCCCATATGCGATTAACAGACCTGTCTGCACAAGGCGCTAAGCTCTGCCCCTTTGCCTGGCAAATTAAAAGAAAATAATGTGTGGATTCAGATGATAGTGGTGTTGGTTACACACTTTTATCTCTACATTTTGTTGTCTCCCAGCCTGGTTTTTTGGTGCTGGAATTGGAAAGAAAACACCACCTTCATTTCATTCAGTATAACGCTGGTCAGACTCGCTCTGACCATAACGATGACGTTGGTTGCCAGGTGATTTTTCCGCCATGTGCAAGTCTTGTGTACTGCCATCTCAGCCAGGCAAGAAAGCTTGCTAGGTCTTGCTAAACAAAGCCGGCAATACCTGTGCAATTGGCTGTTTATATGATGGGCGCAATAGCCGAGTGGTTAAAGCGTTGGACTGTCAATCTGAGGGTCCCGGGTTCGAATCACGGTGACGGCGTCTGGTGGGTAAAGGGTGGAGATTTTTACGATCTCCCAGGTCAACATATGTGCAGACCTGCTAGTGCCTGAACCCCCTTCGTGTGTATATGCAAGCAGAAGATCAAATACGCACGTTAAAGATCCTGTAATCCAGGTCAGCGTTTGGTGGGTTATGGAAACGAGAACATACCCAGCATGCACACCCCTGAAAACAGAGTATGGCTGCCTACATGGCGGGGTAAAAACAGTCATACACGTAAAAGCCCACTCGTGTGCATACGAGTCTTCTTCTTCTTCTTCTGCGTTCGTGGGCTTCAACTCCCACGTTCACTCGTATATACGCGAGTGGGCTTTTTACGTGTATGACCGTTTTTACCCCGCCATGTAGGCAGCCATACTCCGCTTTCGGGGGTGTGCATGCTGGGTATGTTCTTGTTTCCATAACCCACCGAACGCTGACATGGATTACAGGATCTTTAATGTGCGTATTTGATCTTATGCTTGCGTATACACACGAAGGGGGTTCAGGCACTAGCAGGTCGGCACATATGTTGACCTGGGAGATCGTAAAAATCTCCACCCTTTACCCACCAGGCGCCGTCACCGTGATTCGAACCCGGGACCCTTAGATCGAAAGTCCAACGCTTTAACCATTCGGCTATGGCGCCCGTCATGTGCATACGAGTGAACGCAGAAGAAGAAGTAGAGGTTATTTATACTGCGGCCCTTGATTGGCAGAACAGCGGTTAAGGATGACAGCAGGAATTGCAAGTTCTGTGTCAGGTCTTTCAGGAACCAGCAAGGAGTTGTGAATGAAAAACTGTGAGCACTCTTGCCCCCTCACAACTGTGCATCACTGGTAGACACACACTGTTGAAAAGGGGGAGCCATTTCAGGGAAGCATGGGCATGTTACTTTACATCATCTTTTGGTTTGTTTTGTACTTTCCCTTTCTCATGCATGCTTTTTGCTCTGGTTGTTCAACCGCCCTGTTTTGTGTGAAGGTTTACATGAAGATAAAAGCCTTTTTTGTGTCTGTGGGGGAAAAAAAGTTCAATTGGATGGATGTTTCTTTATGAGAGACGAGAGAAAAAGTGAAGGTTGATGGGTGGGGATGCTTGCTGTTCATCACATGAAACTCTATTCACATTTTCTTCATGACAGTTTCCCCTGGACTCCCTTATCCCAAAATTCACCCTCTCCTCTATTAAAAAGAAACAAAAAGACAGCTGCACACACACACACACAAGAACAGGTTCATAAGTGAAGCTTGTTTATTATCACAATGTTTGATAGAGTACAAAATAATCTTGATGATTATTATTATTGTTATTAATTTTTTTTTTTGGGGGGGGGGGGGGGTACTGAAAAAACACACTTCACTCATAGGGATCTGCATATTGATATGGGCACTACTAACTGAAACAAGGACATAGGGATCTGCATATTGATATGGGCTCTACTAACTGAAACAAGGACAGGAAAAAAAAAAGCAAACCTCTTTCACAATATCTGATGAACATGAGAAAGCAACATGCTAAAGAAACTGTGTTATATCAACCCACCCTCCCAAACCTACGGGTCACATTGTATAAATATATATGCACAGAATTCCACCTTGGGGGCAGAGACTTCCACTGAGGGTCATGTCAACATGTTACACTTGGACGACATAAAATTGATGATTTGGTTCTCTGTTTTAATGTTGATGTTCACAGGTTTATCCACGGAATGACTGCAACAAAATGAGTAAAATTACCTCAGTTACACTGACTGAAGGTCAAGGTCATGTCAGTTCTGATTTCTGTGAATACCTTCTCCTCACAGAAGACTGCCACTCCCTTATTTCAAGAGGAGGGTGGTGGGGGTTTGGGGACAACCCACAAATGTCTTGAGTGATAATGGCTGAAAAATATTTTACAGTATCCCCCTCCACTGATTATCAGTTACAGTTACAGGATTTCTGAGAACCTGCATGGAAATTAAAATGGCTTCCCAAGCCTTGACAGACAGTTTGAATGCCACATAGATAGTGACGACTCCTATAAAAATCAATCTGTAGTTCTACAGAATGAAAAAAAAAAAAAAAAAAAAGAGAGAAAGAAAGAAAACAAGAAGAAAGAAAACCACAAAAAACGAACAAAAACACACAGACATAAAATAGAAATTAAAACAACAACACAAATATCACTTTACACCTATAACCTCGACCCCAACACTCACCACCATAAAAACAACAATAAAAGAAAAACAAAACAAAAACAACAACAATAAGACAAAATATCGCTTTTGACGCAACAGATGTACACACTTGTAAGTACTGGTAAAATACACGCCTGATGGAAGCCACAGCATCACAAACCACCAGAGGTTCAAGACGCGCTACAATACAAACCAATGAACATGATCATATTCCTTGTCCCCTCCACACACTAGTGTACCTCTGATATAAACTGATATTTCAAAAGGAGACATTTGGCATCACTGATAATCAGTATGGTACAAAGTGAACATAAATATCCTTGAAATCAGTTTCGCCCATTCATGAAATACACATTACGCAACAAAACGTTTGACAAAAGACCCACTGTTTTCTGATTCCAGAGACCATGTTTGTGAGAAGGAAATGTAGTTGTGATGTACCAATGCAACAAGAATATTCCACAAGTGGTTCAAAGTTATCAAGGACTTCTTGAGCCACAACATGCAAGAGCTCACTATGGATTCAAAGCATTCCAGTGCAGAGCATGACATGAACAAAACAAAAATTAATGCATCATCACAATATGAAATCATGATATGGAATCACAATATAGCATCACAGTAATGACATGAAGTGAAATAGTGAGAGCAGATGCTCTCAACTTGCCAAAAGGAGCTGTTGTGATAATCACTGTTTCTAAAATGTTGAACATTTTCCTTGTTCAATATTTGGCCATCTCCTTTCTTTCCATCAACTTCTATATTGTTCTGATTATTTATTTTTACTCAGTGGAATTGCTATTCAGCTTAACACCTTTCCACAAAATGTATTAGAAGACCAAGGTATTTTTTCATGGAACTGCTGAAGCATAAAGCCACACGAAATGTTTGTTTGAATTTCTTTTTTTTTCCCTCCCTGTCTGTGATTTGACGCTTGGTTTACCTCTTACATCAGCACTGTCACCCTTTACACACTTTGAGCTTGTCTTGATAGTAAGATACATGCAAACAACTATAAATAACCATGACCAACTCTTACCATGTGAACCAACAAGTAGACTATTGGTGACGTGCAGTTGAATATTACACTACCTGTCATTTTTCTTACCACTTTTCAAATTCATATTTTGTTGTTGATTTTTTTTTTTTTTTTTTAAGCCAAGCTCTGACATACTTATAGAATATGTTCATAAGGATGTAACAACATCCTTGACAAATTTCAAACAAATTACAGCACAAAATATACAAAAGTTGGGGACATGATTCGCACAAAATGTAAGACCTTTATTAATCATAGGATAGAAAAATAGTGGGTAACCAAATAATCCTCCATCAATCAAAAACCTTCACAGCTCTTGGGACATTCCTTTCACAATGTTCCTTCGTATGAAGGAATAATACCCAAAGTGTTTATCTGCTTCTAAATGCTGGATTGTATATATCCATTTGTGGAAACTGAAATAATGAAGGAATAATACCCAAAGTGTTTATCTGCTTCTAAATGTTGGATTGTATATATCCATTTGTGGAAACTGAAATATATCATTTTACATCAAGAAACTGATTTAAACACAGATTACAATAACCAAAACCAGATTATCAAATATAAATATCAGCACAACATCAAGAAAAGATGAACCATCATAACAATAAAAAAAAAAAAAGCATAATCCAATCTATGTATTGTGAACTTGAAAGAAATCCTGCTGTACATTTCGTTGATTCTTGTTTCGTTCGAGTGATTCACGAAGTGAGAAAACTGCTAGAGTAGTTAATCTCAGTTGCTCTTATTGTAGATGAAGAATCAAGTTACAAATGTGCGAAGTCTCAAAAGTCTAAAAACTGGAGTTTGGGGGCAGTTTTCTTTTAAGAGACTTATTCAGCCACATGACCCAGAGTGAAAAGCTCACCACTATGTATTTATTCTTTTGACAACAAGCACACAGGTACCCGTGTGTGGAAGACAAGCCTGGAGATTAAAATATGCATGAAATAAAATCATCAACAAGAATGAATTAAAGACTGAACCACAGAATTTATCACATACATTCTTAACATGAAACACAGTACAACTATAAAAGACCCAACACAATGTGGTCTGATCTTTGTTAATTTTGATTTCTGAATGTAATATTCATGCAGGTATAACAAATCATTATGAAGTCTTTGAATCTTTCTTGAAGGTTCAAAATCAACATTTTTCTTTGGTGTTGGGCTTCCTTGGATCCCAGCAAATGAGGCAGAGCATTTAACCTTGGAGCAGACAGGTTAAAACAAAAATCGGCAAAACTACTCTCAATCACAGAGATGTGTTTTCTTCAACACTGCTCATATATTCTTTTTTTTAAATTAAAAAAACACACACATGAAAACAGAATTCTGGTAATGATTTTATTTTCAGCCTACATTCTTCAGTAATGAATGTTAATCAACAATATATGCATCTGGCCACTGAAGGGAGAGTAGTCCTTTTCAAGCAGCATGGATGCAAAGGCCTCCTTTTAATTATCTGTTTGATTCCAGTAGTGGTTTTCACCTTGAGACCGTTGGGATGTACATACATGTAATCACATTTGTCAGTGACATTTTTTCTTTTTTATATTCATTTTAATTTGTTTTACATAGTGACATTTGCTTCGGGAAGCTAACAAACCACCGAAAGGCTTGAAAACGATGGCAAGATGATGCCAGCTCCTCATTGTACACTGCATTAAAGGCAGTAGACCTGTATCTAGAATGTGAAAGGTACAAATTTTAGCAGCAGCGTTCCAAAGATATGATGCCCACTTCTTCACAGACAGCACTATTTTACCGATACTGTAAACACAATTTCTGGAAGAACAGAATATCTATCACACCTTCTGAAGAAGTGGTAATCCATATGTACATCATTACAATTTTTCAAAGGAATGGTGTTCCACAAGTATCATTAAAACAACTTCTGAAGGGGCGGCATTCCACAGGTATCAAAATTGCATCTTAAAAGAATGGAATTCCATGGACATCAACATAAACTTCTGAAGGAATGGTGTTCGGCCAACATCATTAATTTTTGAAAGAGTAGAATTCCATTAAGATTAACATAACAACTTGTGATGGAATGGTATTCCACAAATACCAACATCACAAATAAATTCTGGAGAATGAGCACTCGACATGTCGGTATCAATATAGCAACTTAATTTCAAAGGAGTGGTACTGTTGTTGTTTTTTTTTTTATATATCCCTTTAAAAACATGAATATGTTAGCCATGACATGATGCTCCAAAATGATTTTCTGGTTATCTACACAAGCACACAAATGTACCAAACTCGAACAACTTAAAGTATCTTCAGTACCTTATAAAAGCAGTCAAAAGCAGAACAGAACCACACAGAGATGTCAGTATCAATATAGCGACTTAATTTCAAAGGAGTGGTACTGTTTTGTTGTTTTTAAAAAAAATTTTATATATATATCTTTCAAAACATGAATATGTTAGCCATAACAACATACCCCAAAATGAATTTTTGGTTATCTACACAAGCACACAAATGTACCAAACTCGAACAATTTAAAGTATCTTCAGTACCTAATAAAAGCAGTCAAAAGCAGAACAGAACCACACACACAAGCACAAGCACACGCACACACACACACACACACACAAACAGCTTTGGCAAATTGGGACAACAATGAAAACACTGTGCTGAAGCAACAAAGTACTTTGAACATGATTCTGACCCAACATTCCTGGAAAGTTTACTATTATTTACAGTTATCTTCAGTCCACAGATACCCTCCCCTCTTCGGTCATTGAAGGTTCTGGAACAGATATTCGAAATAGATGTAACAAGGCCTGAAATCAGAAGAAAAAAAAAAGAAGAGATTACCTATTACCAGATTCTTCCAAACCTGTGAAAGGAAATAAATCTGCCAGCAGAGACCTGTTATCTCTGAGGCACCCCCACACCAACCCTCCCCCACCCAAAAAACAACATCAAACAAAAGTTTTCAGAAATGTGAACATCTGCAAAATATGTACAGTGTCCATACCAGACTGACTGTGATGGTCCTGCCTCCAGTCAACATAAATGTGTAGTTCAGAGAGAGAGAGAGAGAGAGAGAGAGAGAGAGAAGAGAAAGGTGAACACAAGGAAGCAATGGGTTACTTCCCTTCACACCCTGGGGTAAGATGCCGGTGCAATAATGTTGTAGAGAAGTCAGGTATGAACACAGAGAAGCAGGTTCCATCATTAGTACTGCCCTTGGCCGGGCATCTCATGAAAACTTCAAAAAAGAGGATGACCAAGAAAAACATGGATTTCATACAAAGGAGGCAAAGACAGAAGATAAACAATCCAACAACAACAATACTGACAACATCAATGAATGCATCTAATAATAATTACAACAATAAACTCATCTATATTCTGCTGAATCATATGCAGAGCCAAATCAAAGCACTTTCACAACAGTCAAGCATATCTCTGATTCAGAAAGATTTTAAAAAAAAAAAAAAAAAGGAAAGAAAAGAAGTGGAACTTAAAAAAAACAACAACAAAAAACCACACCCATGCCAAAGACAGATGGGTACGGAGGCTGTGTCTTGCTGGCCCATTCACCAGAAGGCATCCTGGGCAGTGAACAAATATCTACTCCAAATTCAACGACAGGCACTGGAATCGGCACTGACCTGGTGGTCATATCAGTGCCCAGTACCAAAACCGGATAACACATTTCTGGAACATCGCTAAGTCTGTGTACATATGTGTACATATGTGGAGTGATGGCCTAGAGGTAACGCGTCCGCCTAGGAAACGAGAGAATCTGAGCGCGCTGGTTCGAATCACGGTTCAGCCGCCAGTATTTTCTCTCCCTCCACGAGACCTTGAGTGATGGTCTGGACGCTAGTCATTCGGATGAGACGATAAACCGAGGTCCCGTGTGCAGCATGCACTTAACGCAAGTAAAAGAACCCACGGCAACAAAAGGATTGTTCCTGGCAAAATTCTGTAGAAAAATCCACTTCGATAGGAAAAGCAAATAAAACCGCACGCAGGAAAAAAATACAAAAAAATGGGTGGCGCTGTAGTGTAGCGATGTGCTCTCCCTGGGGAGAGCAGCCCGAATTTCACAAAGAGAAATCTGCCGTGATAAAAAGAAATGCAAAATACCACAGTAATCTGGAATGGTGTCTGGATTTCTAGGTTTCCCTGGAAAGTCTTGTGAATGTGAAACAAAAAAATTGCCATTCACATCTTTGGCACCAACAACAGAAAAAAAAGACTAATTCATTTAAAAGGGACACTTATGCACACATATATATATATATTAAATGCATGTACAAACATACATACCAACAAATATACAAACCTGACCACAAAAACATGCATTTCATCACCTAACGGACCACAGAGATTGACATTCAACAGACCACATCAAAAACATTTCCAACACTGTTTACAACACTCAGAATAAAGAAAAAAAACAAAAAAAAAACGCATGGAGACCCAGCCACAAAAACATAGGCCATCCTCCCCATCTTTTGATATTTCCAGTGGAAAAGAAATAATGTGGATAGTGGGTGAGGAGAAGCAATCAACATAATACTTTGATATGCAATAACAACAAAATTTCAAATACATTACAAAACAAACAAAAGATTATGTTTTCAAGGTCTTGACCAATCCCACTAAGAGCAATCAAACTGATGTGATAATACAAATGGATGGAAGAGAATGATTATTAAGAAACTGAGGGTTTTTGAGACAAGTTCAATACAAATACACAGGGGACCACTTTCGTTTATTCTTATTCATGTTCCTTAGAGTACAGCCGACCAGACACGGCCCATATCAGGACTGTCAAACCATACAAATGCTCAACTGAGTCAGCATAAAACTGTCACATCTACAAAAACACACTAAGACAAGCCCACAAAACACAGTTCATGACAAAGTATCCCAACCATTTCGCTCCTTATGGCAAATAAGACTAGGCCATGCTGAGGATTTGAGCCCTTCCGCTTAATTCATCACTCCTTGATTACATAAAATCATAAAAAAGGAAAAATAACAATACTTCAAAGCAAAACAAGAAATGTATAAAACATCCATATTGGCAAATATCACACTGCAGAATGGGCAGCTAGTGCCCATCCCAGTGCTTACATCTCACTACCTAATCACCAGAGCAAAACAGCACTGACAGTACATCATAGATTGCGGAAAAGAGAAAAAAAGTATCCAGGCTTGCTTGAAAAAAAAGGAAGGGGAATGGACTGGGAAGGCAGAAAAAGGAGACAACAGTGAAGAAAGAAGAAAAAAGGCAGAAACAAAGAGAGGAATAGAAAAGAGGAAATTTCTAGCACAGAATTTCCAGAAGGCGGGGATGCTATTTATACTTAAAGACCCCCGGCATCCCCATGGAGGGTGGGGGGAGGGGCTGGGGGGGGGGGGGGGGGGCACTTTACCTTTCTCATTCATGAACCAATGAGAAACGCAAACAACTCAAATATCCATATGTCACTGATATAACCCAGGTGTACCAATACATGGCTTCCATTTTTCTTTGTCATGTAAACTTTAAAAATATCACTTTAAAATATGTTTGAATGATTTCCACATTTCAATACTGCTTACAGCAGCAGGGCTATGGTATGAGAGAGACAGAGAGAAAGAGAGAGACAGACAGACAGACAGATGGACAGACTGTGACAGACAGTGGGAGAGTGGGAAAGTGGGCGAGAGGAAGCACCATTATACAATATACAGTTTGTTGTGAACTCAAGTCAAAGCAACTGCTTTTTTTTCCCTTTCTGCATCAAGTCTACCTGCAACTGTGCATGAAAGAGCTCTGATGCAAAAAAAAAAAAAAGAAAGAGCCCCCCATCGCCCCCCCCCCCCCCCCCAGCCCCCCCCCCCCAACCTCAAACCAACATCACCTGCTTTGACAGCTCAACATTCTGCTATAATGTTATTTTCACACACCTGGAACCAAATCTGATTGTACTTGTAAACGGTGTCAAAACGCTTAAGGCACAACTTTTGTATTCTTTGAAATGGCACCTTTCAAAATTCTCTTTTCTTTCTTTCTTTCTTTTTTTTTTTTTAACAAATATTTCCAGGACATTTTATGTCACAAGTATTATTGCAGCTCATCAATTTTTCTCCAGTATGTGATCCTGTATTCTTATTCACTTGTCAACATTAATGTTGGGTCACCAAATTGTGTTCTGACTTAAAATCTCCATGGAAGACAGTTTGTGATAGCAGATCACATTAAAAGCAAAAACAACAACAACAACAAAAAAAACATCAATAACAACAAAAAACCTATGACTTTTACATGATATATATCTTTTTTTTTTTTTTTAAATCACAAATGCCTATCATGATAAGAAAGAAAAAGAAAAATGTGTGTGTGTGTGTGTGTGTGTGTGTGTGTGTGTGTGTGTGTGCGTGCGTGCGTGTGTGTTAGTGTGTGTGTGTGTGTGTGTGTGTGTGTGTGCGTGTTAGTGTGTGTGTTAGTGTGTGTTAGAGTGTGTGTGTGTGTGTGTGTGTGTGTGTGTGTGTGTGTGTGTGTGTGTGTGTGTGTGTGTGTGTGTGTGCATGCCTGCCTGCCTTACTGTCTGCATGATCTGAATGAGCCTGGAAAATACAGACACATTCTGCACATTTAAATCACTTCATGCTTTTTCTGATAACCATGTGACATATAAAAAAGGCAACATGTGTGTGTGTGTGTGTGTGTGTGTGTGTGTGCGCGTGTGTGTGTATAACACAGATATGATGTTTTATGTTAACAAAAGCGTTTTTGTACAGCACCTAGAGCAGATTTCTGGATAGTGTGCTATATAAGTATCCATTATTATTATTATTATTATACAATTATGGGGGCTCTCACTTCCCCCCATAGAAATATTACAAGAAAGAGGGTGTAAGAAAGATGACAGCAGGAATGCGACAGAGAGACAGAGAGAGAGAGAGTATGAGAGAGGGAGAGTGAGGATGGCTACCATCAATGACTCTGTTACACTGTGGAGTTTACACAAAACAATACGCTGAAGGAATGCGACAGAGAGACAGAGAGAGAGACAGAGAGAGAGAGAGAGAGAGAGTATGAGAGAGTGAGAGTGTGGATGGCTACCATCAATGACTCTGTTACACTGTGGAGTTTACACAAAACAATACGCTGAAGGAATGCGACAGAGAGACAGAGAGAGAGAGTATGAGAGAGGGCGAGTGAGGAAGGCTACCATCAATGACTCTGTTACACTGTGGAGTTTACACAAAACAATACGCTGAGAACTCTTTCAGTATTTTTCTACGTCATCTAAAATCTCAACAATCAACGCTGAATATGTCTTCTCAAATGAGACTGTCAGTGAGGTTGACAACGTGAGGTATTCCTGAGTGATAGTACAATCCATCTTGTGCTTTTTCTTGTCTCTAAAACCTGTGAATGACATTATGCTCTTGAGTTCAGAGTTATCCCGCCAAGAACAACAGAGAGTGGCTTTCCAACTGAGTGTGAATGTTGGCCAATCATGTTAAGCCCATTCAGAGAAAACAGTGATGATGGAAGAAGAAGAAGAAAAAGAAGAAGAAGAAGAAACAACAACCTTGTTTAAAGCATTTAAAGCTGTGAATCTACAAGAAGCTAAAGCACTGATATACTGGTTCTGTTATATCATAAACTTAAGATGGACTAATGTGATTATTTTCTTTCATCTATAACAATCTGGGCAGAAGCTGGACAATTACAAGCAAACTGCTGCAGATATATAAATCAACAAGTAGAAGAGAGAGGCTTGTTTAAGTGCTGTTTAACAGGATGATGCATATAATCACAAAAATCTTGGAACTGCTAGTGAATCGTAATCAGAGATTAGAAAAAAAAAATCAAAAAAAATCCCCGATTCGAACAAGTTGGAAGAAAAGAATAATATACAAGCATAAAAATTTATAGATTTCCAATATGTCCTTTTTTTTTTCTTTTTTTTCTTTTTTAACCTACTGCAGTATTCTCTGATATGAACAGATTATGTAGGTTTATATTTCTTTCTTTCCTTATGTAGAACCAGATTACTTACTAGTCTTTGAAAAAAAATTGACAAATGGATAACTATATTGTAACTATGTATCCTCAAATACACCCATGTACACCCATGCAAGCTATTCTCCACAATTACTTGTAAATTTTAAAGTAAAAACAAATGCATGACACTTGATACTGTTACTTAATACTCTTACAACACTCATCAACCCAAGTGCCAGTCTGAGCCAATGAGCACAAAAATCAATCATTCATCACATTTGACAAGACTAATATTATCAGACTGGTACTTTTTTGAATCTGAAAGGACACAAACAAAAATACAAATGTTACATTACAGTGCAATTCATACATCACAGTTCAGTATGTATACTTCAAATCGAAGCGAGCAGTTGTTTTTTTTTACATATCTACTCCAAAATTATAATTCATCATCTGGAGCTTGTCGACACAATACAAGCAAACACAGGTGCTAAAAAAACCTCCAAAAGCTAATGCCACTCATCACCGTGAAAGAAGAGACCCACGGCACAACGCTGGGTCAAGCAGTGTCAACTGGTTTTCTTTACAAAGTCTGCCCTAAACACCTGGCTGGCACTTCGACAGGTGACATAACCGTCAAACCGCGCCAAGGTGCAACAGTCACACAGGGACCTGTCTCTGCCTTTGACGAACAAGGAACAGTCGCGACCAGGGCTGTGCACCAGTGAAACGTCTCCTCATCTCCCTGTGTGTGTGCGCAGCCAGTGGTACCCAACGGTACTGTCTTTCGGTGCCTTTGCTGAAGGAGCTGCTTGTAACAAACTAAAGGCTTTGTAAAGTCTGTCTGCAGTCCACCTTCTCCTCACCCGTCCCTCTCCATTCTAGTTTCGTCACCATTAAATCAGACAACAGTTTTAAAAGAGCACATCAGTCTAAAAACTTTTTTTTTTTTTTTTTTTTGGTCCATCATAAAAAAAACTTCTATCCATATCTCTCCATTTACATCTAAATTCTTCAAAATTTCTGCAGCACGAGTCTATGATTCTTGCCAAGGGAAAGCTTGGCAAACAAGCACTGACTGATTACTGAGCACTGCGTGATCCTTCCCATCTCTCTTTTCATACACAGTTGCATTAGGTTTATTTCCATTCACATATACATCACACTTTTTCTTCTTCTTTTTTTTTTTTTTTTTTTTTTACGAATTATTTGTCATATACATTACTGTCTTTTTTTTCCTTAAAAAAAAAAAAAAAAAAAAAAAAAAAATCCATTTCTTCATTTTTCTGTTCCCCCTGCTGGTGGTGCTGAAAGATTTCAATTCACAAATACATCCCTCTTCTTTTCTTTCTTTTTTCTTTTACAAACTTTTTGTCATAAACATTACCCTTTCTTTTCCTTAAACTTTTTTTTTATTTATCCCCCCCCCCCCCCCCCCCCCCGCACCCCTCCATCCACCCCCAACCAGTGGTGCCAAAAGGTTCAATCAAGCGGACGACTCCTCGCCACCCGAGTACTTGCAGTGGACAGGGTAGAGGAGGGTCATGTGTTCGGCCCCCTTGATGGGCACGACATGGTGTGTGTAGTGGTCGATCATGCTGGGGATGGTGGGGAACGCTTTGCTGTTCCTGCCCAGGATATAGCGCATGCTGCCGTCCGACTTCCGGCACTGGTCGATCTGGATGTGGATGGGCTGGGTGGGACTCCTGTTCAACACAGCCACCCACAGGCGCTTGACGTTAGTTTGAAACGGACAGATTAACAACGACGATAACAATAATAATGATAATAATAATGATGATAATCATAATAAGATCACATGACGGGCACAACAGCCGAGTGGTTAAAGCGTTGGACTGTCAATCTGAGGGTCCCGGGTTCGAATCACGGTGACGGTGCCTGGTGGGTGAAGGGTGGAGATTTTTACGATCTCCCAGGTCAACATATGTGCAGACCTGCTAGTCCCTGAACCCCCTTCCTGTGTACACGCAAGCAGAAGATCAAATACGCACGTTAAAGATCCTGTAATCCATGTCAGCTTTCGGTGGGTTATGGAAACAAGAACATACCCAGCATGCACAACCCCGAAAACGGAGTACGGCTGCCTACATGGCGGGGTAAAAACGGTCATGCACGTAAAAGCCCACTCGTGTGCATACGAGTGAACGTGGGAGTTGCAGCCCACGAACGCAGAAGAAGAAGAAGAAGAAGATAATAATAATGATGATAATCATAAGAAGATCACATGCTGCTGTCCGATTTACGGCACTGGTCGATCTGGATGTAGATAGGTTGGATGGCACTCATGGAGTGATGGCCTAGAGGTAACGCGTCCACCAAGGAAGCGAGAGAATCTGAGCGAGCTGGTTCAAATCACGGCTTAGTTGCCGGTATTTTCTCCCCCTCCACTAGACCTTGAGTGGTAGTCTGGACGCTAGTCATTCAGATGAGATGATAAACCGAGGTCCCCGTGTGCAGCATGTAAAAGAACCCACGGCAACAAAAGGGTTGTCCCTGGCAAAATTATTTAGACAAACCCACCTTGATAGGAAAAACAAACAAAACTGCACGCAGGAAAAAAAAAAAAAGGGGGTGGCAATCTTAGTGTAACGATGCGCTCTCCCTGGGGAGAGCAGCTCAAATTTCACACAGAGAAATCTGTTTGAAACAAAAAGAGAAATACAAATACAAATACTCCTGCTCAACACAGCAAGCCAAAGGCACTTGCTGTTACTTTGAACTGGGTAGATCAGCAACAAAAACAACACTAATGATGATGATAATGATGATAATGATAATAATAATAATACTGAGAGTAATAATAATATGATGATAATAATAACAATAATGATGATATATATGATGATGATGATGATAATGATAATTATGATGATGATGTAATTTAATACAACACCCATTCTCTTAATAGGGCTCTAGGCACTTTACAAAAACAGGTAAATACACACACACACACACACACACACACACACACACACAGACAAGAAGTACAGAATGAAAACAATGGAGTGGTGTGGTGATGTTCTACATTAGTTTAAAGAAGTAGGATTTGAGGGAAGACTTGAATGAAGCGGAAGAAGAAGAAGAAGAAAAAGAAGAAGAAGAAGAGTTCCTGATCTGCAGAGGTAGTTGGTTCCAGCTGGGTCATGGAAAGAGAAAGAACCAATGACTGCAGCAGAGAAAGAACCAATGACTGCAGCAGAGAAAGAACCAATGACTGCAGTGTATTCCAAGAAGAAAATAAGTCACCAACCAAAGCAAAAAAAAAAAAAAAACCAAAAAAAACCCCAGCAAACATAACAAATCAAACAAAATTCAACTAATGATGCAAAAAAAAAAAAAAACCCAAAAAAAACCTAACAACCCCCCCATCCCTCCCCCCCCCCCCCAAAAAAAAAGAGAAAGAGAAAAAAACAAACAACAACCAAAACCAGCAAATTAAACAAAACTCAACCCATCATGCTAAAAAAAAAAAAAAAAAAAAATTAACAAGGAGTAAAGAAACAAAAGAGAAACCAAAATACTGGAGGCGGAGCTTCGAAGCCTTTAGAGGCGTTTGGTTGGCTAAGAGCGGACTAGGCATGGCCAGGGTCTTTTCACTGTCAGCCACACAAAACCTGGCCGAGCAGAGCAAAATCACAGGCCCAGCTTGCATCAGTTTGACACGGTACAGCATACGACACGAAATACAAGACACCATTTTCACACGGCGACTCACTTGATGGAAAGCGTGTAGTGGCAGCGGTCCGAGCTGTCCCGCACCAAATAGCTGCCGTCCTTACACACCACCAGCATCCTCTCTGCGTCACTACGCGATATGTTGCCATGGTACCACCTGAAAAGCACGTTAAAGGTGACATCACACTCTGCCGGAAGGAATCTGGAATGTGCAGAGACAGGTTTATGTCGTGCTGTGTGTGGCTACGGTTCTATTCTCTTAACTTCACATTCTCCCACATTTTGATTATTGCTAAAGAGATGATATGTAGGTATCGGTTTGTTCAAATGAAAAAAGAAAAGAAAACAAAACTACAGAGCACCAACATACTGTGTATTTCAACAACAACAAAAAAGAAGGAAAAAAAAAAAAGCTTGACACAGTTTGTACGTCGATTCCTGGTTCTACCAATTGAATGACACTCCTGCTGTTGTCTATCGCTGGTTCTACCAATTGAATGACACTCCTGTGTTGTCTATCGCTGGTTTTGCCCATTAATTGACACTCCTGCTGTTGTCTATTGCTGGTTTTGCCCATTAAATGACACTCCTGCTGTTGTCTATTGCTGGTTTTGCCCACTGAATGGCACTCCTGCTGTTGTCTATCGCTGGTTCTACCAATTGAATGACACTCCTGCTGTTGTCTATCGCTGGTTCTACCAATTGAATGACACTCCTGCTGTTGTCTATCGCTGGTTCTACCAATTGAATGACACTCCTGTGTTGTCTATCGCTGGTTTTGCCCATTAATTGACACTCCTGCTGTTGTCTATCGCTGGTTTTACCAATTGAATGACACTCCTGCTGTTGTCTATCGCTGGTTTTACCAATTGAATGACACTCCTGTGTTGTCTATCGCTGGTTTTGCCCATTAATTGACACTCCTGCTGTTGTCTATCGCTGGTTTTGCCCATTAATTGACACTCCTGCTGTTGTCTATCGCTGGTTTTACCAATTGAATGACACTCCTGCTGTTGTCTATCGCTGGTTCTACCAATTGAATGACACTCCTGCTGTTGTCTATCGCTGGTTTTGCCCATTAAATGACACTCCTGCTGTTGTCTATTGCTGGTTTTACCAATTGAATGACACTCCTGCTGTTGTCTATCGCTGGTTCTACCAACTGAATGAGACTCCTGCTGTTGTCTATCGCTGGTTCTACCAATTGAATGACACTCCTGCTGTTGTCTATTGCTGGTTCTGCCCATTAACTGACACTCCTGCTGTTGTCTATCGCTGGTTTTGCCCATTAAATGACACTCCTGCTGTTGTCTATCGCTGGTTTTACCAATTGAATGACACTCCTGCTCTTGTCTATCGCTGGTTCTACCAATTGAATGACACTCCTGCTGTTGTCTATCGCTGGTTTTACCCATTAAATGACACTCCTGCTGTTGTCTATCGCTGGTTTTACCAATTGAATGACACTCCTGCTGTTGTCTATCGCTGGTTCTACCAATTGAATGACACTCCTGCTGTTGTCTATCGCTGGTTCTACCAATTAAATGACACTCCTGCTGTTGTCTATCGCTGGTTCTACCAACTGAATGAGACTCCTGCTGTTGTCTATCGCTGGTTCTACCAATTGAATGAGACTCCTGCTGTTGTCTATCGCTGGTTTTGCCCATTGAATGACACTCCTGCTGTTGTCTATCGCTGGTTCTACCAATTGAATGACACTCCTGCTGTTGTCTATCGCTGGTTCTACCAATTGAATGACACTCCTGCTGTTGTCTATCGCTGGTTTTGCCCATTAATTGACACTCCTGCTGTTGTCTATCGCTGGTTTTGCCAATTGAATGACACTCCTGCTGTTGTCTATCGCTGGTTTTGCCCATTAAATGACACTCCTGCTGTTGTCTATCGCTGGTTTTACCAACTGAATGACACTCCTGTGTTGTCTATCGCTGGTTTTACCAACTGAATGACACTCCTGCTGTTGTCTATCGCTGGTTTTGCCCATTAATTGACACTCCTGCTGTTGTCTATCGCTGGTTTTGCCCATTAAATGACACTCCTGCTGTTGTCTATCGCTGGTTTTGCCCATTAAATGACACTCCTGCTGTTGTCTATCGCTGGTTTTGCCCATTGAATGACACTCCTGCTGTTGTCTATCGCTGGTTCTACCAATTGAATGACACTCCTGCTATTGTCTATCGCTGGTTCTACCAATTAAAGGACACTCCTGCTGTTGTCTTCTTTTCTTCTTCTGCGTTCACTCGTATGCACACGAGTTGGCTTTTACATGTATGACCGTTTTTACCCCGCCGTGTAGGCAGCCATACTCAGTTTTCGGGGGTGTGCATGCTGGGTATGTTCTTGTTTCCATAACCCACCGAACGCTGACATGGATTACAGGATCTTTAACGTGCGTATTTGATCTTCTGCTTGCATATGCACACGAAGGGGGTTCAGGCACTAGCAGGTCTGCACATATGTTGACCTGGGAGATCGTAAAAATCTCCACCCTTTACCCACCAGGCGCCGTCACCGTGATTCGAACCCGGGACCCTCAGATTGACAGTCCAACACTTTAACCACTCGGCTATTGCGCCCGTCGCTGTTGTCTATCGCTGGTTTTGCCCATTAAATGACACCGCAGCTGTTTCCACTGCCTGCCACCCTGCCACAAGTATAATAATCACTGTGAAACTTTGTATATTGATTGCTTAGCCATTTATCCTTTGTAAAACACACAAATGCACATACCACCTAATGATATCACACCTTTAACGTACATGTTACATAGAATATCATAATGAGGCCAAAAACACACACACACATCTCTCTCATATACATATGGTCATACAGATCTCACTTTGCTGTTGGACCAACTGCAAGCTAAAGTCAATACAATTTCTGAGACATATATATAATAAACAAATCTCCCATCCCATATATGCACATTATGTGATACATTGATGTTTTCCTGCGCCACACACAAATAAAAGAACACATGTATTCCTTAACACTACCATGCAACAGTACACGTGTATTCCCTTACGCCCACACACAACAGTACACATGTATTCCCTTACGCCCACACACAACAGTACACATGTATTCCCTTACGCCCACACACAACAGTACACATGTATTCCCTTACGCCCACACACAACAGTACACATGTATTCCCTTACGCCCACACACAACAGTACACACGTACTCCCTCATGCCCACACACAACAGTACACACGTACTCCCTCACATTCACGTGCGAAAGTAAACATGTAATCCCTTACGCCCACACACAACAGTACACATGTATTCCCTTACGCCCACACACAACAGTACACACGTACTCCCTCATGCCCACACACAACAGTACACACGTACTCCCTCATGCCCACACACAACAGTACACACGTACTCCCTCACATTCACGTGCGAAAGTAAACATGTAATCCCTTACACCCAAACACAACAGTACAAAAGTATTCTCTCATACCCACACACTACGGTTCACATGTATTCCCCAACACGCACAAAACAGTACACATATAATCCCTCACACACAACAGTACACATATAATCCCTCACACACAACAGTACACATATAATCCCTCACACACAACAGTACACATTTTATCCCTCACACTCACACATCAAACTAAATCCCTCAACAAAAAACAACAACAAAAAACAAACCCTCTTCCCAACTTACACACCAACACACATGTACACACATGGAACTCCATGTATGATAAAGAACACATTTTTTTTCTCCTTGCAACAACCCCCCCATTTTTTTAAGTTAAAAACACGTTGTACTATTTTTTACACTAAAATTCCATGTGTTTTCAATAGGGAAATAAAAAAGTATAAAAAAAAAAAAGGGGGGGGGGGGGGGGGAATCAATATAGCGATAATTTTTCAAAAACATATCAGATGTTTAAAAAAAAAAAAAAAAAAGTACATGCATACAAGTGAACACAAATGTACAAACACTGACACACACACACACACAGAGGTCAAATCGGAATCCATTCACTGTCTGTCGGATCAACCTTTTATTTCATATAAACAACATCACACATAAACGCGCCAACACACACACACACACACACATACAACACACCATCCTCCTTTCAACCCCTTCTTCCTCCCATCGTCACCCCCCACACCCCCACCCCCTTGCTCCACCCACACCACACCCCACATATGTTTATTACTCTTGTTTAATTAAGTAATCCGCGTGTGTGGGGTGGGTGGGGGTGGGGGTGGGGGGGTGCGGGTGTGTGCTGATTATCTGGTTGCGGTTTTCCGCAATTTATCTTTATTCTTATCTTATCTGTCTATTATAATCAATGTGCAGTATAGTAGGCTATGTTTATAATTATATTCAAATAATGTTTCTTAATTCTTTCTGTTTTTACATTAAGAATACTAGTTATTACCTGCAGTGTGTGGATGTATGTATGAAATGGCGTATGTGATATTTTTTCCATTTGTATCTTCATAATATTTGTAAAAGCTGTTGTTGACTTTTACAATTATGGTCCCCATGTTGTTTACTTGTCCACATTGTGATAATGCACCTGACCAAATTTCTCCAGTTGGAGATAATAAAGTTATTCTTATCTTATCCTATCCACTCACTCTTGGTTGTTGAGGGGGATCATGGCGTTGATGGGTTCGCCGACCGCACAGGACACAGACTGGTTGGAGCGGGTGGAGACAGGAGAACCGCCAGACCCCGGGGACCCCCTGTGACCTTCCACACTGTGAGACGCTGCAACCACAGCCAACCGTCACCATGAACCAAGCATGATAACTTGCGCAAAGTGACAGAAGGATAAAAGGTTCGATTCTTTCTTTAACTGTACCCAATAAAGGCACACATCTCCAGTAAACACACACATCTTTTAAAGTAATTTTTGCTCTGAAATAAAATAAGATTATTGCACATGTATTTCAGTAATTTCTGTGCTTCCAGCATGATAAAAGGTGCTCATCTTTCACAAGTTACAGCCATTTCTGCTTTGAAATAAAATACAGACACCAGCTTCAGAAATTCTTGCTTTGAATTCTGAAATAAAAGAGACATACAACTTCAGTAATTTATGTTTTAAAATAAAACCAAGTCATAAAGCTTTCGTGGTTTTTGTTTTGAAATACAATAACAGCACACAACAGATTTCACAATGGAATGAATAATGGTAAACACTTTAAGAAGTATCTCTTAAAAATATGTGATACAGACATACATCCACAGAAATTTCCACTTTGACAAAAGATACAAGGCACACACTTTAAGAAATTTATCCTTTAAAAGTAAGATAAAGATTAAGACACATATCAGCAGTAGTTTTCATTTCGACAAAAGAGGCATAGACTTCAAGAAATTTCTCCTTTAAAAATAGGACCAAGATGCACATCCACAGTAATTTTCACTCTGACACAAAATGCAAGGCAACACTTTGAGAAATTTCTGCTTAATAACTAAAATAAAGACAGTAATTTTCACTTTGACATTTATAAGATACAACGCACATAAATCAACTAAAGCATTCGGTGGGTTATGGAAACAAGAACATACCCAGCATGCACACCCCCGAAAACGGAGTATGGCTGCCTGCATGGCAGGGTAAATAAAACAGTCGTAAACGTAAAATATTACATGTCTGTCTGAGTGTGTTTGTGTGTGTGCCTGAAATCTGACTGAATGACACAGGAAACAAATGATGAGTGCCCAGTGGCAACCGTCAGTCGGCTCTACCAAGGTAAGCAGCATGATGTACAAATGACCCCGTGTTTGTAAAGCACTAAGAGCTTTGTCTCCGACTGTGGATAGGCACTATATAAGTATCCATACCAATCAATCAATCAATTAATGCTCACGAAACAGAAAAAAATGTTTGGAAATACGATGAACGCTCACACTACAGGTTTTTTTTTTGCTTTGAAATAATATAAATGCACACAATTAAATTAATTTTTGCTTTGAATAAGGTAAATGAAAACAAGTACTGTAATTTTTGCTTCAGCAAAAAGATAAAAGCAACAACGATAGTATATATATATATATTTTTTTTAGCACTTTGAAATAATATGGATTCTAACAACTACAATAATTTTTGCCTTGAATATAGATAAATGCTCACAACTACAGAAATCTTTGCCTTGAATATAGATAAATGCTCACAACTACAGAAATCTTTGCCTTGAATATAGATAAATGCTGATAGATGCTCACAACTACAGAAATCTTTGCCTTGAATATAGATAAATGCTGATAAATGCTCACAACTACAGAAATCTTTGCCTTGAATACAGATAAATGCTCACAACTACAGAAATCTTTGCCTTGAAAAAAGACAAATGCTCACAGCTACAGAAAAGGAAGGAAAAAGGCACACATCTGTAGTAGTTTCCACTTTAAAATAAAAGAAAAGAACATTTTGAAAAAGGGTAAAGAAACGCACAAAGGAACATAACTTAACTCTCTCCATACGAACGGCGAAAGAGACGACGTTAACAACGTTTCACCCCAATTACCATCATCAAAATATTGCAAGTGGAAGGCTCTTATACTGAAGAGGTGAATGTTGTCAAAGAATACCACAATTCTGACGACGGAAGCTAAAGGTTGGGTCATTCAGACACCCACTGGACATCCGAGGGGTCTGTGTAGAGGAGAAGAGAGGACTGGCCGTACTGAGTGAGTTAAGTAATTGTCACTGTGAACTATAAGGTAAAAGCACACACCTTCAGTAACTGTCACTGTGAATTAGAAGATAAAGGTACACACCTTAAGCAATTGTCACAGTGAATTATAAGATAAAGACACAGTCACACACGCCTTATGTAACTGTCACTATGAATTATGAGATAAAGACCCACACCTTAAGTAATTGTCATTGTGAATTATAAGATAAAGGCACATACCTTACAAAACTATCACTGTGAATTATAAGATAAAAGCACATACCTTACATACCTGTCACTGTGAATTATAAGATAAAGGCACATACCTTACAAAACTGTCATGTGATTTATACGACAAAGGCACATTCCTTACAAAACTCACTGTGAATTATAGGATAAAGGGACATACCTTACATACCTGTCACTGTGAATCATAGGATAAAGGGACATACCTTACATACTTGTCACTGTGAATCATAGGATAAAGGGACATACCTTACATACCCGTCACTGTGAATCATAGGATAAAGGGACATACCTTACATACTTGTCACTGTGAATTATAAGATAAAGGCACATACCTTACATACCTGTCACTGTGAATCATAGGATAAAGGGACATACCTTACATACGTGTCACTGTGAATCATAGGATAAAGGGACATACCTTACATACCTGTCACTGTTAATTATAAGATAAAGGCACATACCTTACATACCTGTCACTGTGAATTATAGGATAAAGGCACATACCTTACATACCTGTCACTGTGAATTATAGGATAAAGGCACATACCTTACATACCTGTCACTGTGAATTATAGGATAAAGGCACATATCTTACATACCTCTCACTGTGAATTATAAGATAAAGGCACATACCTTACAAAACTATCACTGTGAATTATAAGATAATGGCACATACATTACATACCTGTCACTGTGAATTATAAGATAAAGGCACATACCTGTCACTGTGAATTATAGGATAAAGGGACATACCTTACATACTTGTCACTGTGAATCATAGGATAAAGGGACATACCTTACATACGTGTCACTGTGAATTATAGGATAATAATAATAATAATAATAATAATAATAATGGATACTTATATAGCACACTATCCAGAAATCTGCTCTAGGTGCTTTACAAAAACGCTTTTGATAACATAAAACATTATATCTATGTTACATACACACACCAAAATGTGACCACACACACACACGCACGCACGCACGCGCGCACACGCACGCACGCACGCACACTGCATACATAGGATGTCATAGGATAAAGGGACATACCTTACATACTTGTCACTGTGAATTATAGGATAAAGGGACATACCTTACATACCTGTCACTGTGAATTATAGGATAAAGGGACATACCTTACATACCTGTCACTGTGAATTATAGGATAAAGGCACATACCTTACATACCTGTCACTGTGAATTATAAGATAAAGGCACATACATTACATACCTGTCACTGTTAATTATAAGATAAAGGCACATACCTTACAAAACTATCACTGTGAATTATAAGATAAAGGGACATACCTTACATACTTGTCACTGTGAATTATAAGATAAAGGCACATACGTTACATAACTGTCACTGTGAATCATAGGATAAAGGGACATACCTTACATACCTGTCACTGTGAATCATAGGATAAAGGCACATACCTTACATACTTGTCACTGTGAATTATAAGATAAAGGCACATACCTTACATACCTGTCATTGTGAATCATAGGATAAAGGGACATACCTTACATACCTGTCACTGTGAATCATAGGATAAAGGGACATACCTTACATACCTGTCACTGTGAATTATAAGATAAAGGCACATACCTTACATACTTGTCACTGTGAATCATAGGATAAAGGCACATACCTTACATACTTGTCACTGTGAATCATAGGATAAAGGGACATACCTTACATACTTGTCACTGTGAATATTAGGATAAAGGCACATACCTTACATACCTGTCACTGTGAATTATAGGATAAAGGCACATACCTGTCACTGTGAATTATAGGATAAAGGCACATTCCTTACAAAACTGTCACTGTGAATTATAAGATAAAGGGGCATACCTTACATACCTGTCACTGTGAATTATAGGATAAAGGGACATAGTAACATACCTTAAGTAATTGTCACTGTGAATCAAAAGATAAAGGCACATACCTGAAGTAATTGCCACAGTGAATTACAAGATAAAGAGTAAAAGACACATGCCTTAAATAACTGTTTCTGTAAATTATAAGATAAAGGTACAAACCTGAATTAATTACTAATTATTACTGTGAATTATAAGATAAACGCACATACCTGAAGTAATTGTCACTGTGAATTATATGAAAAGAACAACACCTGAAGTAACTGTCACTGTGAATCAAAATTAAAAAAACACACCTTAAGTAACTGTCACCGTGAATATCATTATCAATATCAGTATCAGTAGTTCAAGGAGGTGACACTGCGTTCGGACAAATCCATATACGCTACACCACATCTGCCAAGCAGATGCCTGACCAGCAGCGTAACCCAATGCGCTTAGTCAGGCCTTGAGAAAAAAAAAAAAAAAAAAAAAAAAAAAAAAAAAAGAGATAAGTCACTGTGAATTATAAGATAAAGAACCACACCTTCAGTAACTGTCACTGTGAATTATAAGATAAAGAACCACACCTTCAGTTACTGTCACTGTGAATTACAAGATAAAGGCACATACCATAAGTAACTGTCACTGTGAACTATAAGATAAAGAACCACACCTTCAGTTACTGTCACTGTGAATTACAAGATAAAGGCACATACCATAAGTAACTGTCACTGTGAACTTTAAGATAAAGGCTCATACCTGAAGTAATTGTCACTGTGAATTATAAAATAGAGGCACACAACTGAAGTAATTGTCACTGTGAATTGTAAAATAAAGACTCGCACCTTAAGAAAGGTAATTGTTACTGCAAATTTTAAGAGAAAGACCCACACCATAAGTAAGTGTCACTGTGAATTATAAGAAAAAGACCCACACCATAAGTAAGTGTCACTGTGAATTATAAGAAAAAGACCCACACCATAAGTAAGTGTCACTGTGAATTATGAGAGAAAGGAACATAACTTGGGTAACTGTCACTGTGAATTTCAAGATAAAGACCCACACCTTCATTAACTGTCACTGTGAATTTCAAGATAAAGACCCACACCTTCATTAACTGTCACTATGAATTACAAGATAAAGGCTCAGACCTTAAAGTAATTTTCACTGAGAAGATAAAAGCCACAACAAAGTGAGCAATTCTAAGTGAGAAATGAAAGAAAGGCACACGAGGTTAGTAATTAATTTTCACTGAGAACTAAGGTAAAAGCCACAAGAAAGTGAGCAATTCTAAGTGAGAAATGAAAGAAAGGCACACGAGGTTAGTAATTAATTTTCACTGAGAACTAAGATAAAGTCATGTGGAGTGATGGCCTAGAGGTAATGCGTCCGTCTAGGAAGCGAGAGAATCTGAGCGCGCTGGTTCGAATCACGGTTCAGCCACCGATATTTTCTCCCCCTCCACTAGACCTTGAGTGGTGGTCTGGACGCTAGTCATTCGGATGAGACGATAAACCGAGGTCCAGTGTGCAGCATGCACTTAGCACACGTAAAAGAACCCACGGCAACAAAAGAGTTGTTCCTGGCAAAATTCTGTAGAAAAATCCACTTCGACTATAGGAAAAACAAATATAACTGCATCCAGAAAAAAGAAAAAAAAGAAAAGAAAAAAAAAGGGTGGCGCTGTAGTGTAGTGACGCGTTCTCCCTGAGGAGAGCAGCCCGAATTTCACACAGAGAAATCTGTTGTGATAAAAAAAAAGAAAAGAAAAAGAAAAACAAAAATACAAATACAAGACAGATATCTTTCATCAAATTTTAGTTTGAAATAAGAGAAGGAATCATACCTGGAGTATTTCTCACTGTGACATAAAATAAAGGAAACAGTCAGCAAAGGTGCACAGCTTGAGTCATTTTTTTTTTGCTCTGAAACGATTTAAGGGCATATTCCTTCTGTAGTTTTCACTTTAAAGTAAATGAACAAACCTACAGTAATTCTTTGGCTTCAACAAAATGATAAAGACCACACAGCTGCAGTATTTTGTGCTCTGAAATATGATAAATGCCCACAACTACAGTCATTATTGATTGAAACAAGATAAATGCTCACAACTACAGTGATTTTTTGCTTTGAATGAAGATAAACGTTCAGAACTACGGTAATTTTTGCTTTGAAATAAAATAAATGCTCACATTCACAAGTTCAATAACTTTTGCTTTGAAATAAGGTGAAAGTATGTTTGGTGAAGAAAAAAAAGAAAAGAAAAAAAATGAAGAAAAACAAAGAGATGAAAAAAAAGAAAAGAAATAAAAAGAGAATTAGAAAGAAGAATAGAATCATGCTCCAATCCATTCCACTTTATTTTGCTTAATTCAAAAAGCACTTGACATTAATGTTAATGGTAGTTCGACTTGGGTCAGTTGGCGAGTGGTATGGCAGATTCTATATCACTTTATAAATATAAATAATTTTTGTACATTTCCTTTATCTGTCAGAAACATATATAAAGTAAAAATAATCATATCAATGTATGTCTAGAATGCACACACACACACACACACACACACACACACACACACACTCACATGCAAACTCAAACATTCATGCATCACTCACACATGCGTTTACGTGTCAACATATGCTGCATGTGTACGTCTGTGTGTAGGAGAATGTGTGTAGTTAAACATACAGGGCACAACACAGCACAGAAGTGTCAAGGCATGTTGCAGCAGTACTACTACTAGTAACAAGTAATAATAATAATAATAAATGGCATTTGTCTGGCACACTGACGGGCGCCATAGCCGAATGGTTAAAGCACTGGACTTTCGATCTGAGGGTCCCGGGTTCGAATCACTGTGACGGCGCCTGGTGGGTAAAGGGTGGAGATTTTAACAATCTCCAAGGTCAACATATGTGCAGACCTGCCAGTGCCTGAACCCCCTTCATGTGTATACGCAAGCATAAGATCAAATACGCACGTTAAAGATCCTGTAATCCATGTCAGCGTTCGGTGGGTTATGGAAACAAGAACATACCCAGCATGCACACCCCCGAAAGCGGAGTATGGCTGCCTACAGGGCGGGGTAAAAACAGTCATACACGTAAAAAGCCCACTCGCGTATATACGAGTGAACGTGGGAGTTGAAGCCCACGAACGCAGAAGAAGAAGTTTGGCACATTTCTCCAAGTAAAGTCAGACTCAATGCGCTGGCAATCGCCCATTCACACAAAGCCATGCCTGAAAAAGATGGACCACACTAAACCACACACACACCAATGAGCAGAAAACAGCCAGTGTAGTAATCACACAGCGGCTTTCTGCAACCAGCATGTACTTACACTGCAACCAGCGTGTACTTACACTACAACCAGCGTGTACTTACACTGCAACCAGCGTGTACTTACACTACAACCAGCGTGTACTTACACTGCAGCAGTTGAGCCAGGCCTTTCTTGGTGTCCCAGGGAGTCTCATACAGGTCCGCCCCACCTCCTGACCCCTGCTGCTGCTGGTGCTGATGATGATGGTGATGAGACGGAGAAGGAGGAAGCTGGGAAGAGCCAGCACTTTTGCGGTGTGCTCCCGCTTCAGCGCTGGCCATCTGAAGCTTCTTCTCCAGCTCGCGCTGTTTCAGATCCCACGGCTCCAGGTAGTTGCCCTCCTCCTCACCACCACCACTGCCAGACTCGGAGGCGGGCCGGGCGACCGCCAAACTGCGCAGCTTCTCTTCCAGGCCACGGTTCAGATCCCAGGCGGCCTCGTACTCCCCTCCGGTGACGGGGTCGATCGTTTTCTCTGCGGCGGCGAGGCTGGTGTTGGACCTTCTGTTGGCGTGGGCAGAGGAGTTCCTTAACCGTGTCGGGGCCCAGTCCTCAGGAAGGTACTCCAGGGCGTCCTCAAAGGTGTCGGAGCAGGTGGAGATGCTGCGCGCCAGCCTCAAGTTCTCCTCCAGCCTCCTCTGCTGCTCGGCCGTGTCCCAGGCCATCTCATAGATGGCCGGGCCGGGGCTGTGCTGGGGGGATCTCCCTCCTCCTCCCCCCTCCACCTCTGTGGGCATTCCGCTGGTGCTGCTGTTGCTCCTCCTGGAGTAGATCACCTTCTGGCGGGCGAAGCTCCTTGCGCCACCAGCACCCTCCTGAGAGTGTGGCCTTGAGGGCGTGTTTGTGAACACCGGGTGGTGCATTCCGGACTGGGAGCCGTTACTGTTCTGGCGGCTGGTGGGTCTTGTTGTTGTTGTGGGGGTGGTGGGTGTTGAGGAGTGAGCGGTGTTGCCGCTCTGCTGGTGTTTGTTCGTCCAGGAATCTGCGTGGCTGTAGTCCTCAGCATCGCTTTGGCGTTCGTCGCTTGACGTGCTGTTCCTGGGAACAGTCTTGGCTGGCAGGGCGCCGTTGTGTTTCAAGTGGCTGTAGTCATCTGGGTGAGAGTCTGTGGCCACCTTTCGGGGCGGAGGGGGCACATCATAGTCAGGTGCGGTGGCTGAGTTGGTGGGGTGATCAGGGCTTATTTCATAGGGGTCCTCAGACGTTTCTGCTTGGGTGGGTGATGGTTGTTTCCGGGCAAGCACACCACCTGTTGTAACAATACAATGTGCCTGGACTTTGATCAGTTTGTGTGTGTGCGTGCGTGCGTGTGTGTGCGTGTGCATATGTGTGTGAGTGTGTGTGCGTGTGTGTGTGTGTGCATATGTGTGTGTGTGTGTGTGTGTGTGTGCATGCATATGTGTGTGTGTGTGTGTGCATATGTGTGTGTGTGTGTGCCTATGTGTGTGAGTGTGTGTGTGTGTGTGTGTCTCTCTGTGTGTGTGTGCATGTGTGTGTGTGTCTGTGTGTGTGTGTGTGCATGTGTGTGCGTGCGCGCGCATGTGTGTGTGTGTGTGTGCATATCTGTGTGTGTGCATATCTCTGTGTGTGTGTGTGTGTGTGTGTGTGTGTGTGTGTGTGATATAACTAAATAATGACCACAATGGAACACATCTGCCAACCAAAAAAACCCAAACACACACACGCAAACACAACCTCCCCTCACATACACCCACTATCTCCCTATCTCACACAAACACACTCACGCAGCATAGCAAATACAAAGCACTGACCAATAAAAATGATTTCGCCAGCGACAACAACAACAACACACACACACACACACACATATGCACACACACACACACGCACACACACATATGTACGCACACACACACACACACATATGCACACACACACACACACTCACACACATATGCACACACACACACACACACATATGCACACACACACACACACACACACTCACACACATATGCACACACACACACACATACGCATGCACGCACGCACACACACACACACACACACAAAAAAAACAAAAAGAACCGTACCTGGCTTCCAGTTGTAAGGCTGGCTATAGCCGTCCTCATCCTCCTCATCATCGCTGTAGTTATTCGTGCTCAGAGGGGACTTGAGATCACCCCACAGGAACTTCTTCGAGTCCCGAGGCTCTATGTAATCATCCATGGGCTGCAACAGAAAACCAACCCTGCAGTGCTGGCCCAGTGGTAACACGGCTGCCCAGGAAGCAAGAGAATCTTCTTCTTCTTCTGCGTTCGTGGGCTGCAACTCCCACGTTCACTCGTATGCACACGAGTGGGCTTTTACATGTATGACCGTTTTTACCCCGCCATGTAGGCAGCCATACTCCGTTTTCAGGGGTGTGCATGCTGGGTATGTTCTTGTTTCCATAATCCACCGAACACTGACATGGATTACAGGATCTTTAACGTGCGTATTTGATCTTCTGCTTGCATATACACACGAAGAGGGTTCAGGCACTAGCAGGTCTGCATATATGTTGACCTGGGAGATCGTAAAAATCTCCACCCTTTACCCACCAGGCCCCGTCACCGTGATTCGAACCCGGGACCCTCAGATTGACAGTCCAACGCTTTAACCACTAGGCTATTGTGCCCGTCAGTGAGAGAATCAAAGTGCACTAGTTCGAATCCCACAGTTGCCAGTCTTTTCTCCCCCCCCCCCCCTCTCCAGTAGACCTTCAGTGGTGGTCTGGATGCTAGTCATTCTAATGAGACCCTTTTCTTGCAAGGAAAGGGTTATCACTGGCAAAATTCTGTAGAAAAATACACTTCGATAGGAAAACAAATAAAATTGCCAGCAGGAAAAAATACAAAAAAAAAAAAAAAAAAAAAAAAAAAAAGAAAAGAAAAAGAAAAAAGGACGGTGCTCTCAGTGTAGTGAAGCGCTCTCCCTGGGGAGAGCAGCCATAATTTCACACAAAGAAATCTGTTGTGACAAGAGAGTATTACAATACAATATACTTATACTTCTTATCAGTTTCTGCAGAAAGACTATGCTGTTGAAAATGTTCTGGTCATTTTGTTGTCAGTTCTGCAAAATGATAGTGCTAATTAATGAAAAATTTCAGATCATAATACTTCTTGTCGGATTTGCGGAAAGACAATGCTAATGAAAATGTTTAGGTCACAAAAACACTTGATGGTTTTGCAGAAAGTCAATGCTGCTTTGGTTTGTTCACTTGTGTGTGTGTGTGTGTGTGTGTGTGTGTGTGTGTGTGTTTCTCTCTCTCTCTCGTTGTGTGTGTGTGTGTGTGTGTGTGTGTGTGTGTGTGTGTTTCTCTCTATGTGTGTGTGTGTGTGTGTGTGTGTGTGTGTGTGTGTGCGTGTGTGTGTGTGTGTGTGTGTTTCTTTGTGTGTGTGTTTCTTTGTGTGTGTGTGTGTGAGTGCGTGTGTTTATCTGTGTGTGTGTGTGTGTGTTTCTCTCTCTGTGTGTGTGTGTGTGTGTGTGTGTGTGTGTGTGTGTGTGTGTGTGTGTGTGTGTGTGTGAGTTGATGTACTGGTCCCTGTTCATTCAACCCCCTTGTTCAGTTGTTTTCCACAGAATGTTTAACAAACGCAAGCATGGAATAGACAAACCAGAGTGTATATTTCGTCAATCATAAACTAAAGGAAGTCAGTCTCTATTTTCAGAGATGAAGGTTAAAAAAAAAAAAAAAAAAGAAAAAAAAAAAGGAAAAGAAAAGAAAGAACATATACCAACATTTCAGCTGGCAGACCAATATAATTATGGATGCATGGATGCATGCATGCACTGGGTTGTATATTAACACCATAATGTGACAGACCTCAAAAGCTGTTCGTTTTTGTCAAAGAATATCGACTATTAATGTGATTTGAAGAGATATGAACAAACAGAAGAAAGGTCTACAAACCTGAATGCACTAAAATATGCGACCTATAAGACAAAAACAACAAAAAAAAACCCAAAATAAAATAACAGTTTCAGTTTCAGTAGCTCAAGGAGGCGTCACTGCATTCGGACAAATCCATATACGCTACACCACATCTGCCAAGCAGATGCCTGACCAGCAGCGTAACCCAACGCGCTTAGTCAGGCCTTGAGAAAAAATAAAATAACAAAAAGAGTCAACAAATAAATCACAGTGTGTGTGTGTGCAGCTTGTGTACTTTGAATGTGTGTGTGTGTGTGTGTGTGTGTGTGTGTGTGTGTGTGTGAGGCTTTGTCTGTGTGTTCATTATTCCTGGCGTATTTTTGTGTAGTACAAGTACAGATGGCGCAATCACCTGGTATTAATTCCCACTTTTTTTTTTTTTTTTCCAAATAACTGAACACCTTCTCTCTCCCAAACTGCTTGAAACAATGGACACCATGTTTCCTTGAATTTCTGTTTTGGGCTGGGCATTCTTTGTATCAGTGAAAAACCACCAGCATAGTATAACTCTTTACGCTATCATTGCCCTTACAACTGGATAACACACCCTCTTGATTTCTTTCCTGAGTTGTCCTTGACCTTCTTAGTTGCCAGCAGCTACTGTTTGCATTCCTCGTGTGTGTCAGCATAAATTTGGATTCACCAAAAGTTTATTGTGGACTGCAAAAGGCGGGCAGAATAGCGAGAAAGAGAGAGAGAGAGAGAGAGAGAGAGTGAGAGAGAGAACTCAGAAGCCTTTAATATCAATAGCTTAACAGCCCTATTGACACAGGGGTAAAATCATATCAATAACAATAGAGAGAGAGAGAGAGAGAGAGAGAGAGAGAGAGAGAGAGTGTGTGTGTGTGTGTGTTGTGTGTGTGTACCAAGATATATACATGGCTAACTGTTAAAGTACCACTAAATGAGAAACACATTATCCTGATCCAAAGCCTGATCACCACAACACACACACGCATTTGAAACAAAACAAACATCAACAGAGAGAGAGAGAGAGAGAGAGAGAGAAGGGGGGGGGTGGGGGGGGGGGGAAGTGAGAGAGAGAGAGAAAGTAAGTATTTGTACACACATATACACATGCATGTCTGACTATGAATGAGTATTTGTACACACATATACACATGCATGTCTGACTATGAATGAGTATTTGTACACACATATACACATGCATGTCTGACTATGAAAAGTGCTAAAGACGCAGAGAGGCCAAGTAGTATCCTGATCGGAAGCCAAGTCACCGTAACAGTTAACACACAGAGATTTGTAACATTCACTGAAAGAGAGAGAGAGAGGGGGGGGGGGGAGGGAGGGGGAGGGAGAGAGAGAGACAGAGACAGAAACAGAGAGACAGTCTGTACACTCACGTACACACTTGCATATGTAACGATGAAACCGCTACTGAAAGAGAGATGCAGGAGTATCCCAATCCAAAGCCTGTTTACCACAACACACAGAGATTCGTAACATGTACATCCTGCACAGGTTTCAGTCTGTGTGATCACGTTTCAACATGGTCACGTTTCAGCTTTCGCCTGACCATGCGTGTGGCGACTTCACACGCCAGTGGCAGTACAGTCAGGGACATATACTTCCTTGTTGCTGTTCACTAAGGCTTTGTCCCTAGCAGATTTTTTTTTTTTTTTTTTTTAATAGAAAACTGTTGGTTAGATTTCTTTTGGGAAAGGAGGTTTCTCTCTCTCTCTCTCTCTCTCTGTGTCTTGTGTGAGGGCATGTATTCACACATATGCATGTACACACATGCATATACTCACATATACAAACATATGTGTGCGTGCTCACACACACACACACACATATGAATCAACACCACACTCACACTCTATACATTTACTCATGAGCATCTAAAAGTGTAGTCTGCCTCACACCAGTTTCAGAGGATAAGAGAAATGTGTTTGTGTTACCCAGTGTTTGTGCGTAAATTAACTACAGAGAAATAGAAAAAGTGTTAGTCGGGGAAAGCAAAATCTGCTGGCACATACCAGGTGATTGCGCCATCTGTACTTGTACTACACAAAAATATGCCAGGAATAATGAACACACAGACAAAGCCTCTCTCTCTCTCTCTCTCTCTCTCACACACACACACACACACACATTCATTCAAAGTACACAAGCTGCACACACACACACACAAAGTGCACATAGCACAAACACATATATAAGGATGACACATACACATATTAGTACTCCAAAATGCACATGCTTTTTAATTTGTAACTCTTCTTTGGAACCCTTGGATATTTAGATATCTCTATGTATGCATGTATATATGTAAATACACATGTATGTATGTATGCACACATGTAGGTAGCTAGGTAGGTTATTTATGTATATACATACTGATACATATATATTATTATATACATGTATATTTATGCATACTCAATCCATACCGCTGCAGAATACCACATGTCTGGATAGGTTTACCCATGATAACAAAAACTAACCTGAGCTACTGCTGTCACAGCTGTTGGGTTGTAATTTATTATGATTTTTTTCTCACGCTGAAGATGTTACAGTATTGACTAAAGGGAAGTTTTTCTAACAATCCATTCTGCTGACCGACAATACCTTCACACAAACACACACAGTCACACCAAAACAGAAAACTTTTTTTTCTTGTCTAAGTCCAAGAAAAAAAAAAGAAGATAAAATCTTTATCTGCATGGCATACGCACGCACACACACACACACACACACACAAGACAGGGAATATTTAGAGACAGGCAGACAGACAGGCAGAGACAAAGGAACTGAGATAGAAGACAGAAACAGAAAAAAAGATAATGTGGTTCCTCAACCATCATGTTAAAATTGAAGCAACAAGTGAACAAAGTCTGAAGCTTGTTGATGCTCTTGTTTTTTCTTGCATATTAAAAAAAAAAAAATAAAAAAAACAACAACAAAATGATGTGTACTGCTGAACAATAATTATTAATGATTATTCAAACCAAGCAGAAAAAACAACACATGGCAAAAATGCTTAACTGGCAGCATGTTGTACATACCATGAAAATATTCTGTCACATAATCACAAAAATATAAATGCTTTGAATTTATGCTGCTGTCCCCGCACCCCTGCACTCTAACTCCTCAGAACTCACCAAGAAACCACCCTTCACTCCGGTGACTCATGTGACAATGAAATGGACTGCAGTCACATCTGGGTTTTTTTGTTGTTGTTTTGTTTGTTTTTTGTTCAGTGCAGTGTTTTGACAACAGCATCATATTAAAAAAAAAACCCAACCCCCCAAAAAAACCAAAAAACAAACGCTTGTCGCAAATGACTGCAACTGTTCAAACTGAAAGGGGGAAAAATGGAGTAGAACATAAAACAAAGAAATAAAACCTCCCTGCTCAAAGAGAAACAAAGATTTTGTTTGTTTGTTTACTTATTGTTGTAACAATCAGCTTTGCTTCCACTGCTTCAGTTCTGTTCAAATGACTTTGCTGTGTGCTTCAAGTAATTAAAACAGAAAATTTCCATCAGGCTCATTGAAATGAACAAATAACAAAGCCAAATGTAAACAATGAACAAATGAGTTAGTGAGAACACTTGAACCAAAAACAAAAACAAACAAACAAACAAAAAAGTGATTGCCTTGTATTCATTTTTGCTAAATGGGTGAACATGTTTTTAAATTACTTTTTGCTTTTCATTACAACACGGTCAAAACAAGAAGGAAATGAAAAAAGTGCACACCCTTCCACTCAGTTCCAGTCATAAAATGGCCACTAAATTTCAAAATGCAAAGAACTTCATTGTAACAATTTTCATTACAACATTTTTTTCTCTCTCTCAAGGCCTGACTAAGCATGTTGGGTTACACTGCTGATCAGCAGATGTGGTATAGCGTATATGGATTTGTCCGAACGCAGTGATGCCTCCTTGAGCTACTGATGCTGATACTGATCCTCCGACGGGCGCAATAGCCGAGTGGTTAAAGCGTTGGACTGTCAATCTGAGGGTCCGGGGTTTGAATCACGGTGACGGCGCCTGGTGGGTAAAGGGTGGAGATTTTTCCGATCTCCCAGGTCAACATATGTGCAGACCTGCTAGTGCCTGAACCCCCTTCGTGTGTATATGCAAGCAGAAGATCAAATACGCACGTTAAAGATCCTGTAATCCATGTCAGTGTTCGGTGGGTTATGGAAACAAGAATATACCCAGCATGCACACCCCCGAAAACGGAGCATGGCTGCCTACATGGCGGGGTAAAAACGGTCATACACGTAAAAGCCCACTCGTGTGCATATGAGTGAACGCAGAAGAAGAAGAGAACTGATCCTCTGTGTGAAACTCTGGCTGCTCTCCTTGGGAAGAGTGTGTCACCACAGTACAATGCCACCCTACCCCCTTTCTTTTTTTTTTTGTGCCTGCCAATGTATTTGCTGACCTATCTATGTGGAGTTTCCTGCAGAATCTGTCCAAGGACAACCCTTTTGTTGCTGTGGGTTTTTTACGTGCACTAAGTACATGTTCGTTGCTACTAATGGGACCTTGGTTTATTGTCTCATCCAAATGAATGGTATCCAGACCACCACTCAAGATCTAGTAAAGGGGAAGAAAATACTGCCCAGTGTGGGATTTCATCCCAAACGCTCAGATTCTTTGTTTCCAAGGTGGACCAGTTACCTCTAGGCCTTCACAACACTATACACAAGCACTTGTACATTCTCAGAAAATGTTTGAGTGTTACTAATCTTTTAATCACTTTAAAATCTGACTGAGAGAGTGAAGTGTCAAAGGCCAATCAGCTTGCTCACAATCACAGCACAGCCACCACCTTTTCAAAAGTATCTCAGAAAACCTCCACTACAGCACTGTATTTGTATTGTATTTCTCTCTTTTTTTTTTGTCACTACAGATTTCTCAAGAGACAGCACCACTCTAGTGTCAAAATAGTTACCTTAGAATCTGACTGAGAAAGGGATTACTGATAAACACAAAGCAAAAAACACAAAGACTGTCAAGCTGTCTTGGGTGACTTACACTTTGCAGTCAGAACGCAAGACTCTTTCTTGGTTTCAAACAGAAGAATTTGGCATGTGCATGGAACAAACAAAAAAACCCAAACAAACAAACAAAAAAAACATCAATCATCAGCCATTCCAAATCTACATATCAGAGAAAACAAGGTGGCTCACACATGCTCTTTCACCTCACCCTCCCTCACAGACCACCACCAATCAAACACATGCCTTCTGTACCAAATGTCACAAGTCCAGTCCAGTTACACGCTCGATCTGTCCTCTTCTTCTTCTTTCCGTTACACGACCAACATCGACTTGCCAATGACTCTGTTGTGGTTCATGCATGCTGGGTATTTTCGTGTCTCCATAACCCACCGAACACTGACATGGGTTACAGGATCTTTTACGTGCGTATTTGATCTTCTGTGTGCGTATACACATGAAAGGGGTTCAGGCACTAGCAGGTCTGCACACATGTTGACCTGGGAGATCGGAAAAATCTCCACCCTTTACCCACCAGGTGCCGTTACCGTGATTCGAACCCGGGACCCTCGGATTGAAAGTCCAACGCTTTAACCACTCGGCTATTGCGCCCGTCCTGTCTGTCATACAGAACACAGTGAGATCCAGGATGTGAAGTTTTGTTCCTGTTAGTGTTACGCATATGTGGGGTCTAGGATAGGGGTGTGTAGGAAATGATTTGAATCAGATTCTGTTGGCAGTAAATAAAAAAGAAAGGAAAAAATAAGGAGACTACTATGGCTAGTTAAATAGCCTGTTAGAAAATAAACCCATGCATGTACACACACACACACACGGTGCAAACAGAAGAACAGAACACTGGCAACTCTTTGTCATTTATCATTGTTGCTCCTGTAGTTACTGCTACCCACTACCCCATCAGGAAAATACATAGACTCACACCCAAATGATCTTAAACCAAACACAGAATCCTTGACTTTGTCACAACAGTATTACACTGATTTCTTTTTCTGTATGGGAAGATACACATGTCTGCTATGTTTATCTGTCTGTTGTTGTTTTGTAAATTGAAAAGATGTATGGCTTCTTCCAGCACTGTACATTTCTTCCCTTTTTTCATTAAAGTCTTTGTATTTTATCAATATCATGACACCCAACACTATGATTATCAATTTAGTGATGAGTATACGTATGATGAATTTTTTTATTTTTTTTTTAATGTTAACAACCTCAAAGAAACAAAAGAATGATTTCACTTTCAGCAGTATTGCTGAATTTCATTTCATACAGCACAATATGGCAGTCAATAAGGCAAGCCTAGAAAAAAACAACAACAACAAAAAAAAAAACCCAAACAAAAAAGACTAACTAAAACAAACCCAAACACCTAAACTCCCATCCCCCTCAAACAAACAGGATAAACACAGACCAAGATCAAACAATGAAAAGAGGTCAGTATGTCACACCTCAGGAACAGCTGTACATCATTCCCATCCACATACATGTTCATGATCACAGCAGTTTCTGAAAGTCAGGCAAGACAAATCGCCCACACTCATCACCCACTTTGCTCCTGAATGGAAGACTGCCCATCACGACCTCCCCCCCCCCCAACCCCCTCCCCAACCCTCACCCCCCAAAACCAGGTGACCTGGATGCTTCTGAGTCATGGCCATGACCACTAAGTCCAGTCTCTGATGACCGCAGCAAAAAGCTTCCATCATCCATCACTTTCATCAGCTGTCTTTTTCCTTTTCCCTGCCTATTTATCACTTCACAAGCCGACTTTTTTTTTCTTTTGCCTTTCCTGTCCTGGTCATCAAATCACAGTCTGTCTATTTTGCTTTTCCTGCCTCGTTTATCAGTGTAGCCCCCAGGGTCCATCATGCCAGCAATCATACTAACGACCAACACTGGTCCGAAAAACTTATGTATCATTTCAGAATCTTTTCCAGTGACAAACTAGCAAACATTCTTCAAGTGCAGGTCATCAGCCATTGCTTTTTATAAAATTTTATGATTGTTACACACACACACACACACATACACATATATTTGATACTGCCTTTCTGCATCAACAAGATCATTCATGCAGATGGTTATTTCTTCCTTTTTTCTGTTTAAATGCTGTGGCGACGAATTTTGTTGGGAAAAAAAAAAAAAAAAAAAATCCGCATTCACTGATGATATCTGCATTTGTTGATGACATTATACAGGTCTATACATTGTCTTTTCATGTCATGTTTGTCAAAAAGGTTCCAGTTAAAATGTAAAGCACTATATTCTCTACACAGAGAGAGAAACAGATGGAGTGGGGGGACGTTCAGGATGGGAGAGAGATAGAATGCATGTCCATGCAGTGTGTGTGTGTGCGTGCGTGCATGTGTGTGTGTGTGTGTGTTGTACATGAATGCTGTCTGTGTGAGAGTATACACACACACACACACACACACACACACACACAAATGTGTGAGTGCCCATTTTTCTAACAAACCGAAAATGAGAAAAAAAAAAAAAAAAAAAAAAATATCTACACACACAATGTGCTATTGCCCATTTTTCTAACAAACTGAACATGGAAAAAGAAAAAGAAAAGTGATATGGTAAGGAAAGGAACTATTTCACAAATATGTCGGCTAGTTGATTCACAATCTAAAATAGCAGATGGATTTCAGATGGATTTGTGGGTGACCACATACAAAGAATTCCCATTGCAGATGATAAAGCACCTCAGTGATGCTGCTGGTGCTGATTTCTGTTGTTGATGTTTCTGACAGCACTTCTCTGGACAGTTTCTATCTTCTATTGCCCTTGATGGTAAGGGGTATACTCTTACAGTTCTTCTCTAGACTTTCAATCTTTTTCCAATTGCCCTTGACAGTATGGGTTCTGCACTGCACAACAGTTGTATAGTTGCAAGGGTCTTACATGCAGTGGGTTTGGTGGTTCTGTTTCCTGTATGTAGATTTCTGTTATGGAAGCCAAGCAAACTGTGGGCCTGTTTTTTGTGTGACACAGTCAATGTGTTTCTTCAATGCCAGGTCTTGCTGAAAGTCAATGCTAAGATATTCTAAACATTGTGCATATTCCAGTCAATGGTGCTTCAGATTAAATTGTTCAACTGGATTGTTGTCTTGTTGTCTTCATATCATACCAAAACAATGCAAAGCAAGAAAATGAGAGGCAATCAGCTGCAGCACCAATAGCATTAGTAATGCAGCTGGTATAAGTTACACAAACAACAATGCTTGCAAAAGCAAGCAGTATTGGCACAGAAAAAACAACAACCAATGTGTATAAATACTCAGAAGCCTCTCTACTTGTTCAAATGCAAGCTGTGTGTATAAATGAAAATGTGTATAAATACTCAAAAAATGTCTCTCTACCTGCTCTGCTTTCTTTGGTGTTTCAGAAACCCGAACAGTTAAAACAGAACTTCCTTGTTGATTGTTTAAGAGGCCGCTTGACACTAAACTGAAATGGCTGTTCAGACTGTGGCTCTGAATGATGGATTCACACAAAACTTCCTCTGAACTTACACGAACGCCACTGAGTTTCCTTCTGGGCCCGCTTTCCTCCTTGCTTTCAGCTGTGGGGTGCAAAGCTTCACACACATGTGACTGTGAGTTGTTGTTTGTTTGGGCTCGCCTTGGAATCTGTGCTTTACAACGTGACTGACTAAACTCTAAAGTGTAGGACTGTGTAGTCCCCATCCCACTTAATGCTCACAACAGGGGCCATCAACACCATAGCACGTTTGCACTGTCCCTGAACTAGTATATATATACGCAGACTGAACTACCACCGGTTCTAATGCGTGTGTCTGAACACAGATAGTAACAACCTCTAGACTGTGTCTGCGGTCTGAGACAGACAAAATTACCCGCCTCCAGTCACACCATTGGCTCTCGCAACCGGTTTATAATATTGGAATCGAATTCTAGAGCATCCTATTTTGTCCCACAGTCTTTGGGCTATGCCACAGCAGTGAAAACTGGATACCTGTCTCTGACAGTATGATCAGTAATATAAATACCACTGCCTTGAGAATCGATCACCAACACGTCAACCATCGAGTCAACTTGCCGTCTGCTCTTTCTGCAGCGTTCACCTGACAGACACTGCTTTAACCCTGACACAAACATGGGTGAGAAACCACCAAAACGCTAAGCCAGTCGCCATAACTGTCCACATGCAAATACAGTTATATCATACCTCGGCTCTGAGTAACAGTAGGTCGACAGCTTAAGTGGCCACGGCGAAAATTGGTACCATGAGGAAGCCTCCGCTACCCTTGTCAAGGGCCATGTTGTTTTTCTTCCTCGTCTTCGGACTGCCGAGAGAGGAATTTTGTGATTGGCTGTTAAGCTGGACGGATATGTTTATTTCCGGGTTTGTATCCACGTGTTTTTGGAAACGGGGAGAACGCGGGGAGAGTGGGGGGAATGGTGCGGTGGGGATGTTGACTGCTTTCTTGCTATTTGCAGCAGGTGACATTATTTTTCCGTTCAGATTCAGTTTCTCAAGGAGACGTCAATGCGTACATGATAATTATACCCAACACACATCTGCTTGGCAGAGCCCGCACAACAGCATATCCCAACGCACAAGTCTGGTCTTGAGTGCACGCACCTGTGAGGCTTATTTTTGTATTTTTGTATTTCTTTTTATCACAACAAATTTCTCTGTGTGAAATTCGGGCTGCTCTCCCCAGGGAGAGCGCGTCGCTATACTTCAGCGCCACCCATTTTTGGGGTATTTTTTCCTGCGTGCAGTTTTATTTGTTTTTCCTATCGAAGTGGATTTTTTCTACAGAATTTTGCCAGGAACAACCCTTTTGTTGCCGTGGGTTCTTTTGCGTGCGTTAAGTGCATGCTGCACATGGGACCTCAGTTTATCGCCGTCTCATCCGAATGACTAGCGTCCAGACCACCACTCAAGGTCTAGTGAAGGGGGAGAAAATACCGGTGGCTGAGCCGTGATTCGAACCAGCGCACTCAGATTCTCTCGCTTCCTAGGCGGACGCGTTACCTCTAGGTCATCACTCCACAGTCCACAGTCTTATGACTTGACTTGTGCGATGTTTTAGGCCCCCTTACAAGACAGAGGCCTGTTCGTCGTTTGCTAGCATATGGAGCTACTATACAGTTAGTCTTATGCTGACCAGTGACTGATGTCAGTGTTCCTCAGTCACTCTTCAGTGCGCAAACTGACTTCACTGAGTGTGTGCTGCACTGATACAGTTCGTCCGTTTTTCATCTCATCCATTGACTAGATCGACGCTCAGTTTATTTTCCAGTGAGGAGAGAAGGGGCAAGACCAGGATTCGAACCCAGAGCTACCCCCGAAAGCGGAGTATGGCTGCCTACATGGCGGGGTAAAAACGGTCATACACGTAAAAAGCCCACTCGCGTATATACGAGTGAACGAGGGAGCTGAAGCCCACGAACGCAGAAGAAGAAGAAGAACCCAGAGCTGTCATGGATCCCAGCCGCCGTGTAGGGGCCTATTGAGACGCGTCAGTCTTAACTACTGGGCCATTCCGTCCGTCAGCGCCACCTTCCTCCCGCTTTTCAACAGTGTAGACTTTCATGTAAATTGAAATACTTTGTAATGCATTATCCTGTAGTTCGTATTATATAAAGTCACTGAATGGCAGTTTCAGTTTCAGTTTCGTGAACTGATCAGTATCAGTATCAGTAGCTCAAGGAGGCGTCACTGCGTTCGGACATATCCATATACGCTACACCACATCTGCCAAGCAGATGCCTGACCAGCAGCGTAACCCAACACGCTTAGTCAGGCCTTGAGGAAAAAAGAAAAAGAAAAAAAAAAGGTGAATAAATAATAGATAAGCTTACACAAATAAATAAATAATAACTATAATGTTAAAAAAAAGAAGGTAGTAGTAGTAGTAATAATAATAATAATAAATTAATAACAATAATAAATAAATAAATAAATAAGATAACAATGATGATAAATAAGCAAATAGATGTAAAACATGAAGACACACATTTACATATACACCCACACATGCATAGTGAACTGAGTGTCAAGACGCTGATGCCGCGTGATCTGAACATCATGTCGAGTCAGGTTACTGGCTTTGCTGAAACAGGAGTTATACGACGAACGGACTGGATGTGCGGTCACAGTGATCCGGCAACCACAAGACAGAGACTTGACCTAACTTTGAGGGCGAATGCCGACGATGGTCTTCAATTCCAGTGCGAAACAGAATCGGTCCTAAGGTCACATGAAGTATTGATATATGAAACAGTATAGCACAAACGTTAATTCCATCTGCGCAGAGACTGCACATGCAACAATCGTTATATTACTCTATGCTTGCATGTATATCACACTGAGCATGTGTATATCACACTGAGCATGTTCAAACAAAATTAAGTGTTCACGGGTACATGAACTGAACCCCCACCCCCACCCCCACACACTGACTGACACACATTAGAATAAACTTGCAGACATTTACATAGTATACATATAACTTTTTCCAAACTATCTCGGTCTCTGTCTCTCTCTGCCAGTCAGTGTGTGCATTTTAAACTGAAATATTTACTTTGATGCCCGGTGAGCCTGTTCCACTGAAGAGCGAGGTGTAGGTCTCAGTACCTTCGGCCACGGCACTGACACTGACTCAGTCAACACCGATATCCAGTATATAACTATCATTATCATTTATTATGTAATACTGCTTTAGTTTCACAGTTTCAGTTTCACTTTCTCAAGGAGGCGTCACTGCGTTCGGACAAATCCATACACGCTACACCACATCTGTTGAGCAGATGCCTGACCAGCAGCATAACCCAACGCGCTTAGTCAGGCCTTGAGTGCATGCTTACATATTTGTGTACCTATGAAAGTGGATTTCATTTTACGTAATTTCGCCAGAGGACAACACTCTCGTTGCCATGGGTTCTTTTTCAGTGCGCCAAATGCGTGCTGCACACGGGACCTCGGTTTATCGTCTCATCCGAAAGACTAGACGCTCAGTTTGATTTTCCAGTCAAACTTAGGAGAAAGGGCGAGAGCGGGATTCGAACCCACACCCTCACGGACTCTCTGTATTGGCAGCTGAGCGTCTTAACCATTCTGCCACCTTCCTCCACCATAGTTTCACAGATGATGATGAACTAACAACAACTGAAAACACCGGCTGACTACTGTAACAACACAGCAGTGACGGACAGCGACAATGACGCACGACTGACGATACTGATTTGCCGTGATAACGGCGGTGACAACAACAACAACGACGACAACGGCGATGGCGAAAACAGAAAACGTGTGTCATCATTTGAAACAGGCTCGGAAAAGTGTTCCCGAGTGCGTTCGTTTTCTATGGGAACACAAGCACTGATACAAAAATAAGTACGTTCTTAAATTTCTTAGTCCTCGAACGCGGCGCGCGCCAGGTCAAGTTGGGTTTTACCATCCAACATTATACATCAGTTACGGTTTTACCCACTCCGCAACGACAACGCCGGGGCGGCCGGAAACAAAACAAAGCAATAAGAAATCAGCAAGCTGCGACAGGGAAACGCTAGCCGGCAGTTGCGGTTTGTGCGGTAAGAGGCGCCTGTCAGTTGTGACACACGAACACGCGCCGGTTGACGTCAGTGTAGGTTGTTTATTACTTTGTCGTGGTTCAAGTCTGGTTGGGTTAAAACGTGTCAGTTTGTCTGTCTCTGTCTGATCGTCTGTCTGTTTTTGTTACTTCCTCTCTGTGCTAAAACGTTTCTTCTTCTTCTCCTTCTCTTTTTTTTATGAGGGCGGGGGAGGAGAGGAGAGGGGAGTCTTCCTTCCGTTGAGTGATCACAGAGTCAAGACCTGACTCTTCTATCACTGAATAAAAGGGGGTCTGCGGAAGATACATTTAGGTCTACATGGGTTTCTTTAAAAAGGTATATTCTGGTATTTATATCCTGGAGACCATCGACACAAAGGTGTCGACTGAGCTGGCCTCCACAGCTCTCTGGGGCAAGGTGTTCCAATCCCGGATGGTACGTGGGAGGAAACCAGCCTGCCTATATCCAGCTGCTCAGTGTGGGTGCGTCGCTGTCGTGGTGGTGGTGGTACCAGTTTTTTTTTCCAGTGAGTTCATTGTTCACATAATTATGCTTGATTTTATACAGCATGGTCGGTCTGGCTGTTTGGCGGCGTTGTTGCAGGGAGGACCATGCAAGGTCTTGTAGCATTGCAGATACACTCGAGGTGTTCCGGTAGCGTCTCAGCACAAATCTGGCTGCTCGTCTCTGGACTGCCTCGAGGAGATCAATGTCCTGTTGTTGGTAGGGATCCCAGACTGATGATGAAAACTCCAGGATGGGGTGGACAAATTCCTTGTACGCTAGTTCCTTGATGGTCTGGGAACTTATTTTCAGGTTCCTCCTCAGAAAGCCTAAGGTCTTGTTTGCTTTGGAGCAGATGTTCTCAATGTGCTTTCTCCAGCTCAGGTCTTTCTTTATCGTGACTCCTAGATATTGAATGGAGTCTACTCTCTGTAGTGTTTGTCCGTGGAGCGTATATTGATGCTCTTTTGGGTTCCTGCTTTTTGTCACGATCAAGGTATTGCATTTGCCAGGATGGAAAACCATGTCCCAGCTCTTCTCCCACTCAGAGAGTTTGTTGAGGTCTTGTTGTAGCTGGGCTTGGTCCTGGGGTGCTGCTATTACTTCGTAAATTGCAGTGTCGTCTGCAGACAGCCTTGCTTTCGATGATACGTTCTCAGGCAGGTCGTTAATATACACGAGGAAGAGGCATGGTCCCAGTACTTTTCCTTGGCTTGGGGTACTCCGGAACGCACATCTGTGTAGTGGAGCTGGCTCCATTCACTGCCACTGCTTGCCTCCGGTTTCTGAGGAAATCCGTGATCCACTCTTTGGTCTGTCCGCGAACTCCGTAGTGATGGAGTTTTATGATCCAGGAGTAGGCCATGATAAGGACGTTTGTCTGTTTTCCCTGCCCTGTGCAAGTTCCAGGAGCTCGTCAGTAAATTCCAGGAGCTGGCCACGGCCGTCTCACAAGATTTTCTCTTCCGGAAGCCATGCCAAATGCAATTACGGGAAAGCGTGTGACGTCGTTATCAGGTTAGCAAGGGGTTATGACGGTGGTTTTTCTGACAATTTACAACAAAATTTACCTACTCAGTGTGGATGACAAAGGTCAGGTGATTACACTTCATGCCTGCATTGCAAAAAACACTAAATACACCGTGCTCCAGGAATTTAAAAATAGTAGCTCCATGAATTTAGGATGCTAAAATTGGACATTACTCTTGGTGTAATAATTATATCTCTCAAAATAGGTAAAGTGTTTCGATTCGTATTACTAAGAGACAAATTGAAGACCATGCACAGTGTTTGTTTAGGTTCTAATGTAAGAGAGACAACTGTGTACTGGGAATGTAAGAGAGACAACTGTGTACTGGGAATGTAAGAGAGACAACTGTGTACTGTACTGCAGGGGGAAGGTGGCAGAGAGGTTAAAATGCTCGTATGCCAATAAAAACAGGGCTCGTGAGGGTCTGAATGGAACTGAGCGTCTAGTCTTCTTCTTCTTCTGCGTTCACTCTATGCACACGAGTGGGCTTTTACGTGTATGACCGTTTTTACCCCGCCATGTAGGCAGCCATACTCCGTTTTCGGGCGTGTGCATGCTGGGTATGTTCTTATTTCCATAACCCACCGAACGCTGACATGGATTACAGGATCTTTAACGTGCGTATTTGATCTTCTGTTTGCATATACACACGAAGGGGGTTCAGGCAGTAGCAGGCTGGGAGATCGTAAAAATTTCCACCCTTTACCCACCAGGCGCCGTCACCGTGATTCGAACCCGGGACCCTCAGATTGACAGTCCAACGCTTTAACCACTCGGCTGTTGCGCCCGTCGAGCGTCTAGTCAATCGGATGAAACTATATATAAATCGAAGTCCCGTGTGCAGCACGTACGCACTTGGGCACTGAAAAAGAACCCATGGCAACGAGAGTGTTGTCCTCTGGCAATATAAATCCACTCGGATAAGATAAGATAAGAATAACTTTATTTTCTCCAACTGGAGAAATTTGGTCAGGTGCATTATCACAACATAGACAAGTAAACAACATGGGGACCATAACTGTAAAAGTCAACAACAGCTTTTACGAATATTACGAAGATACAAATGTAAAAAATATCACATACATCGTTTCATACATACATCCACACACTGCAGGTAATAACTAGTATTCTTAATGTAAAAACAGAAAGAATTAAGAAACATTATTTGAATATAATTATAAACATAGCCTACTATACTGCACATTGATTATAATAGACAGGTAAGATAAAAATAAAGATGAATTGCGGAAAACCACAACCAGATAATCAGCACACACCCGCACCCCCCCCCCACCCCACACACGCGGATTACTTGATTAAACAAGAGTAATAAACATATGTTCTCAATTAAAAGCATTTCACATATTCGCTTTTAAAAACATTGTAATTAATCATTACATCATAATTATTAAACAGAAATATATTTAGAATATGGACGTTAGCATTAGACATATTCCACTGTACATTCATCCTGCATATTGCACATTATTCCTCCTACATATTGCACATTCATTATAACAAATTGTCACATTTTTAAGCTCAGTAAACACACACACACACACACACACACACACACACACACACACACATACACCACACAACTAGAACAAGGTACAGCCTATCATGCACGGACTTTCACACGTCTCACATGAGAGTGCGCGCGCGCGGGCACACACACACACAGTTCTCAAGAATTTAAAAGGTGGATTGAACGTGGAATAAAAGTCTTCAGAGCTCTGGATTTCAACTTAAAAGTTCTGTAGCGTCGTCCTGATGGCAGTAGCTCATAATACTTTGCTAAAATATGGGTGTCGTCAGTTGCTATCTGCCTGCTTTTTTTAACCACTCGACTTTCATACAGCTCTTGCATGCTAGCTTGTTTCACTCCCACAATTTTACTGCATACACTCATGACATCGTTCAAAACACGCTTACTCCTCACTCCCAAACTTCCATACCAGCACATAAATGAAACTGTGAGCACGGACTCGATACAACATCGATAATAAATTTGAAGAATATTTGAATTTATACCAACATTTCTAAGCTTCTGTAAACAAAAAATTCTAGATTGACATTTCTTATGAATGGAATCAACATTTCTGTCAAAAGTCAGCTTATTGTCTAAGATGGTCCCTATCTATATTCATTGACCCTCTCCACTATTTGACCATCAATAACAAGGTTAGCTACAGGCAAGGGGTCTTTCCGAAAATCTATTAACATTTCTTTTGTTTTCAATACGTTGAGATCCAGATAATTTTTCTCACACCAGGAACAGAACTTTTTAATTTCACTGAAATAAATAGCATCAGAGTTGGACAGATCTTCAATTGCTGAATCATCAGAATATTTTATGACAGGAGTTTCCTCCGTGCCTCTGCAGTCATTTGTGTACAGTGTAAAAAGAACAGGGGACAGCACTGTATCTTGGGGTGCACCAGTAGAAGTAGATTTTAGAGAAGAGTGGGCAGAATGAAAGCGGACGGACCGAGTTCTATTGAGAAGAAAACTTACTATCCAAAGAGTAAGCTTCGGATCAACATCCATGCCTAGCAGTTTGAGGGCAAGGAGATGAGGTTGTATTGTGTTAAAAGCAGAAGAGAAGTCAACAAAAAGGATACGAACAAAAGATCCCGTGTTATTCAAATGAAGGGAAGCATTATGAAGGAGAGTTAGGATAGCATCGTCAGTACTTCTGTAGGTACACAAGTGGGACTTTACATTGCACTTTACATTACTACTACCCTTTTTTTTTTTTTATATCATTATTATTATTTATTTATTTATTTATTTATGTAAGCTTATCTATTATTTATTCACTTTTTTTTCTCAAGGCCTGACTAAGCACGGTTGGTCACGCTGCTGGTCAGGCACCTGCCTAGCAGATGTGGAGTAGCTTATATGGATTTGTCCGAACGCAGTGACGCCTCTTTGAGAAACTGAAATTGAAGTTGTGTCTCGTGAATCACCTGAATTACCTCCTCTGTCCTACAGAATTGCCTCCCTTCTCACACTTTTATCTTTCTACCAGAACCCTCCCCCATCCCCCTCATAGATATCACATAAAAATTACTAACACCTTTTTTTATATTATAGATCCTGTAGCAAGTAAAAATATATTAGATACAGACCAAGGTAACAAAGGAATTTTGAGGTCTGTGTGTTTGAAAAAACATGAAAATAATATAAATATATTGTATCATTTTTCTGTATAAAGTTAGTCTGCCAGTGTTCTTCCACCAGGAAGTAGAGCTGGATTTATACTGTTCTTTGTCATCTAATGTACAGTGTGGTTAACCAGTGTTTCATACCACAAAATCTGGTTTGAAACTGTTCTTTGTCAGCTGGTATGTTTCCCTTGCTCAACAGGTTGTTTTATATAAATCCTGACAAAATTTTATCTTGTAACTGATCAGCTTGTCCTATTTATTCTAGAAAATGGACATTAACCAGAATGGGAAAAACTAGCTTCAGACTTCACATAGAGAAAAACTTGGTTTTGATCATGGACTGGTCTTTAAACAATGCAAAAAAGTAAGCATTTGTTGGGTTGATATTTCAGTATAAGTGACTTGAGTAGTAGCAAATAACACATGAGTACTGTGAAGTGTATGACAACTGATATTGTGCCCAGTATTCTTTTTCATTTTTTTTCCGCTCCAGATTTGTCAGGGCTGTAGTTCAATGCATATGATTTAATTGTGGACAGTTTTCAGCTCAGAGACAGCCCTACACGGTCAGTCATAAATAGTATTTCCCTAACCTACATCCCTAACCCATATCCCTATATAAACAGATGTCCCTAACCAATATCCCTTATGCATTCAGTGAAAGTTATGTATGTCTCTGTTTCAGGACTTTGATTTCTGCGTCAACGGCTGTAAATGTGGAAGTCACCCCCACAAGATGGAGCAAGAAAATCCTTCAGAATCCCGTCACATGTTGAGGCACCCCAATGTCCCCGGGGTTCCCCAGTCCCATCCTGTGGCCCCACAGCCCCACTCACAAACAGTGTCTGTTGTGGAGGGAGCAGGCCAGCAACCTGCCAAGCCTCAGCCATCCACTATCTCTCAGCTGCTGCAGATTTTGAGAAGTAAACCACATTCCCACACTGAGATTGTGGCTTTGCTGCGCAAGCACCCAGAGGTCATGGCCCAAGTTCTCAGGCTGAAAAGGCAGCGACAGGGAGCAGGCCAGCAACCTGCCAAGCCTCAGCCACCCACTATCTCTCAGCTGCTGCAGATTTTGAGAAGTAAACCACATTCCCACACTGAGATTGTGGCTTTGCTGCGCAAGCACCCAGAGGTCACGGCCCAAGTTCTCAGGCTGAAAAGGCAGCGAGAGCGACAGCGACGCCGTGCAGCCATAGGAACTGTTGCTGGAGGTTAATTCAAACTGAACATTTTGAAAGAAAAGTAGACAGGTGGAGGCAGATAATGGGAAGAAAAAACAACAAAAAAACAAAACAAAACAAAACAAAATGAAAACAAAACAAAAACAGGAAAACCCAGTTTGCTTGAATGGTATCAACAGTGTCTGTAGCAGTAACAGTTGTTGTGGAATTTAAGTTGTTGTAACCACTGAGTTGTTGGTGCAGTGCTGTTTATATTTATATCTGGGTATATCTTCCAGTATAAGCAATGGGTGATTGATGGTGGAGCGGAAGGATCTTACACATTTTTTTTTGTCTTAAGTTCAGACATCATTAAGTTTGTGAAGGTAAATTTGGTTGAAATATCTCAAAGTTTGTAAATGTAATTTGGTTCAAACACCACATAGTTTGTAACTTATTTTATTACGCATCTGGAGGAGTGATTTAACAATCACCAAACTGAACTTTACAGCATTGTACACTCTTAGTTAGAGGTTTGGTTCAGCACACCATGCATCATTTGGCATGCACCATAGAAAATATTTTTCAGAATCAGTGGGTGAGGGAAAATATACCCCTTCCCTCTTTCCTCCCTCCCTTTCCCTTCCCCTCAACCCCCCCGTCCCTCCCCCCACACACACCCCACTGTTCTTCCAACAAAAACCAACTGAGCACCTCATCTCATTTTCTTTCTACGTGTGAAACAGTTTACAGGATTCTTGCAAGTTTTTTTGTAAAAAAAAGAAAAAAAAAAGTCATATTTTTTTATGTCTATAAAAATCTATAACAAATGTTCTTGGTTTGTAAATTTAAGATTTTTTGCTGTCTAGTTTCGAATGGATGAAAAAAAATCCACAGTATCTTTCCAACAGAAATCAATATTCTGCAGGAGATGCTGATTCATGCAATGGACAGTTGGTGGACAAAACAATGTCCCTTGAATGGGTCATTTATCATTAATAATTGTCAAAGAATGATCTGTATTGCACAACACATGGCTTGGTCAATAGCAAGTGAGGGGAGAGTGCAAAAAATAAACATTTTACATCAGACATCACAAAAGACATGTTACTTTGTTAGTGACTGGCTTCAAAAGCAGTATCATGAGTATGTCTTCAGGTCATCCTCTGTGCACCGACTACATGACCATATTTGTCTTAGTTAATTTGTAATCTATTTACCTCTCACCCCTACCCCCCTCTCAGTGTTACATGCTTCTGCCTCTGTCCTGTTTGTAGCTTGCTTACTCTGTAAGTTAGTAACTCATAGTTTAACATGCACTGCTCCCACAATAATATGCATTCGGAAATATACATATGTACAACATTTTTAACTCTCTCCATACGAACGGCGAAAGAGACGACGTTAACGGCGTTTCACCCCAATTACCATCATCAAAATATTGCAAGCGGAAGGCTCTTATACTGAAGAGGTGAATGTTGACAAAGAATACCACAATTGTGACGACGGAAGCTAAAGGTTGGGTCATTCAGACACCCACTGGACATCCGAGGGGTCTGTGTAGAGTGACTGAAACTGTGTAGAGGAGAAGAGAGGACTGGCCGTACTGAGTGAGTTAACCCTCACACATAACATCAGTATTTTTAGTTAAAAAGAAGATAAGCCTTTACTCAGTATTTCATTTTAGTTTTCTGATTTTGTGTGACTGCTGTATTTAAAAAAAAATGTTTTCAAGGTCTGGCCATATGGTCTTAATTTTATTTCAAATAGTCATAAAATTCATTGTTTAGAATTATAATAAAAAGAACAACAACATTGTTTACCCTGGTTTCTGCACTTCTTAATATGTGTCTGTTGCATGTGTGAGAGACTGTATTTCATTCAGCTATGCTGATGCAGTGACTGATTCTATGTTGAATGATCCAGACTATACCCTTTCTTAGTTATATTAAGTATAAGAGAAAAAGTGGAAACAGAAGCTAGGCAAAACAGTGTCAGTGTGGTGTTACTTTTTGTTCTGGGCAAGTTAGCTTCCTTGGCTTCGCAGAGACCAAACTCACACATTTGCAGTCTCTTTCCTTGAGTGGTGACCTGGGTGCTAATTGTTTGGATGGGGCAATGAAATGGGGCCCCAGTGTGTACCATGCACTTTTAAAAGAATGTATCCATTGTATGGCAACAAGAGAGTTGTCCCTGGCAAAATTTCATAGAATAATCACTTTTATAGCAAAACATGTACACTTGAGAACATGGAAGAAAAAACAACAACAACAAAACCAACAAAAAAACAAAAAACAAAAAAACAAAAAACAAAAACAAAAACAAAAAAACCCCAACAAAAACGGGAGTGGTTGTGGTGCTGCTGCTGTGGCAAAGTGTTCCCCATCCCCGCGCAAAAAACAACTGAAAAAAGCTGCCCAAATGGTAGTATGAAACTGGTTCAATGCAAATTTTATAAACATTGTAAGCGTTGATTTTCCATATTTTTGTTTTTTTCTGGAAAGAGGGTGTGCATTTGTTCTCTTGAAATGAGTTATGTAGATTTATGAGTGTGTGTGTGATTGATAATACTTAACAGAATGTTGTTGCTTGAAATGGATCATGACTGTGATGTATCCTCGAGGACCTTAAAACTTTATTGTATTGAACTGTACTGTATTGTATTGTATTGCTCTTTTTATCACAACAAATTTCTCTGTGTGAAATTTGGGCTGCTCTCTCCTCTCCTCTCCGTCACTGCGTTCAGACAAATCCATGTACGCTACACCACATCTGCTAAGCAGATGCCTGACCAGCAGCATTACCCAACATGCTTTGTCACATCTTGAGTGCATGCATATAATTATATGTGTGTCCATATCAGACTGGTTTTCTTCTACTACCCAATGCGCGTAGTCCGGCCTTGAGGGGAAAAAATAGCATAAAACAAATAGATACATCATTAAATTAATGAATTGAAAAAAAAAAGACCAGATAGACAATAAAATAAGATAAATTGCGGAAAAAGAAGAAGAAATGAATTAAATATACAAATAAGCAAATACATGTCAATAAACACACACACACAATTACACACACTCACACACACACACACACACACACACACACACACACACACACTTGTCAACAGATATGCAACAAGCATGCATTTTCACAGATATATTTGAAACCACAAACAGAAGTGCACAGGCCCAACACTACACATAAATGCACAGGAGCCCCAACACACACACACACACACATACACACCATCTCCCTTGAAACAAAACTGAACTGATCTGAACTGCACCTGTGCCAACAACAGAGGCCTTCAGAGTTTTTCAGAGTTTGTTTATTCCAATTAACTCTTTTGAGTCATAGAGAAACGAGGAAACATGACAATAAGAGGATGATGGCCACAGAGGAAGAGCGAAGATAATTTAAAAAGAAGAAACAAAGCGGGGGGTAATACAAATGGGGAAAAAATAAAATGAAATAAAATAAAAGGCCAATGTAATCATCAGTCTGATACAATGCAATAGGAATAGCGAAAGCAATACTCCATAGACAAATGCACAGATCACAACTTAGATTTACAATACGGCTCTGTATCTGACTAGTTGAGCCTGAACTGGGAAACTGAGGGGTTAGTTGGAGCATAGCAATAACAATGACATGGTGTAACAAAATAAAATACACAATAATTCGTTATTTTAGCACCCATTTGCCAGTAATACTAGAATTGGTTTGATATATACAGGAGAGAAAAAGACATATAAAAAATATGACCATGCAATTACAAATGGATATGTACGGGATGCAGTGTCAAGATGAACACATGTCATTGTTCTAATTCCTATTCAACAAGTACAGTTAACTCACTCAGTACGGCCAGTCCTCTCTTCTCCTTTGCACAGACACCTCGGATGTCCAGTGGGTGTCTGAATGACCCAACCTTTAGCTTCCGTCGTCAGAACTGTGGTATTCTTTGTCAACATTCACCTCTTCAGTATAAGAGCCTTCCGCTTGCAATATTTTGATGATGGTAATTGGGGTGAAACGCTGTTAACGTCGTCTCTTCCGCCGTTCGTATGGAGAGAGTTAAGGCATAAGTGGCAAAGAATCCAGACTGAAACTGGCTCCTAACGAAACACATTAAAACCTTCTTCAATGAATTTAGCAAAATTTTGCAACTTTTTCTGACTACTAATAGACATTAATGTTGCATATTTGTGGAAGTTGGGACGTGTTCTGAAATACTTTGGTAAATACTGATTGCGGAGATTTTGAATTGCAGGACATTCCATGACAAAGTGGTATTCGTCTTCTACTCGATTTGTGTCGCAAAGATGACACAATCTTGCTTCTTGTGGTATGTTCATGTGTCTCCCTTTCTCAATTGGTAGTTTGTGATTACTTGTTCTGAGTTTCAACATTGGGATGCAAAAGCACAATGGCAAAATGTCTGGATAATCTTCAAAAGCTATTTGGCTTTTAAATAGACTGTAGTTATTGGCTTTTGTAGAGTTATGACAAGTTTCTACCCATTTTTGTGTATAACTATCTTTAAGCCTTTGGGTCAGATTGTTTATCAGCCATGCGGTTGATACAGATTGTGGATAGTACCACACAAAAGACAGGCCATTTTCATCTAGAATCTGTTTGATTTTAAGTAACCAGTCATTTTTGTGTATTTGTAAATGAAAACATTCAGTTAATGTATTCAGCATGCGAGAGGAAAATTTTTTTTACAAGTCAATGTGTCAATGGACAATTTGTGCCAGAATTTGATCCAGCTGCAAATTTACTGACTACGGGAAGTAACTCGCTTGCTAAAGTTGTGCTGTAGTTATTTGGATTTGGATTATCTCCCCTGTACTGCCAACCGAGGCCACAGAAAGAAACAATTCATGTTAGGGGAAACAAAAGAAAAAAGAAAGAATGAAACAACAACAACAACTACTACTACTACTATTACTACTACTGCTACTCGTTTGTTTTGAATGGTCTTCTTCAGATTATAATTTGAATGAGAACGGTTTGTTTCCAAAATCATGCAATGGGTATAGTGTTATGAAAACCGATTAAACCTGCACGATGAGATTATTATGATTATATCCAGCAGCACCAGCAGCAGCAGCAACACCGGCAGCAGCAACAGCAACAGCAGTAATCTCCCCCTAAACCGTCATCGATGACAAGCTAGAGTGGACCCCCAACATCGACGCCTGATGCAATAAAGCCAGCCAACGCCCGTACTTTCTGAGGAAACTACAGTTCAGAGTGAGAAAATGAACTTCAGCTTCTGTAGATTGTTGACACAATGGACAAAATATATTTTGGACACATGACTTTCCATATCGATAATAATGCGTAAAATATTTCAGTAACATCCAATCCAAACCTTATCAAAGTGTATTTCAGGTGTCTATCAAGTCTCATTGACATATAAACTGGCATATTATAAGGTATATGACAAAACATTCGACACAAATCAAATCTGTCGCTATTCTGAATATGAGAATTCCAGTTTTGCCATCCACAATCAATTAATGTTCTACGAAATACATGAATAAATTCGCTGATATCTTTGACACCTTGGTTCAACCATACAAAACCAAAACCATACTCACAAAGACACCCAATTTTCCCAGAGAGAGAGAGAGAGACAGACAGACAGACACACAGACAGACAGAGAGAGAGAGAGAGAGAGAGAGAGAGAGTTTTTATTCAATAAAGGCTGAGGCTCCTCACGAAAGGGGAGCAGGGAACACACAAAGCAAAAGACCAAGTAGTAACTTTTTTGACTCACTTGTGTAAACAAAGTGAGTCTATGTTTTAACCCGGTGTTCGGTTGTGTGTGTGTGTGTGTGTGTGTGTGTGTGTCCGTGGTAAACTTTAATATTGACATTTTCTCTGCAAATACTTTGTCAGTTGACACCAAATTAGGCATAAAAATAGGAAAAATTCAGTTCTTTCCAGTCATCTTGTTTAAAACAATATTGCACCTCTGGGATGGGCACAAAAAAAAAAAAAGAAAAAAGAAAAAAAAGAAGCCTAATTATATGCAAACTGCATTTTTTTAAAAATAAATATTTTTTGTATCCTCTAAACTTGGCACTTTGATCTGATATTCTGACCCAACAACAAGAGCAGTCATTATTATCATTTTTTGTTCAAACAGGAACTTCTTTTGCTAAGCACGGAAGTTTTATTTATCTTGCAAACGTTTTGGTGCAGATAGTAAAAAAGGGAAATTACTCTGTAATTAATGCGAGGGGACTTAATTTGCTGTAAACTGATCTTTCTCATCTTAAACATTACATTTTGAAATTATACTCAATACATAAAATGCTTGGATTTAAAAAAAAAAGTGTATCACAAGTGAGTCTTGAAGGCCTTGCCTCTCTTGTTTATATTTATTTAGAACAGTGTCCAACAACAGGAAACAATTAGCTACAAACACCGCAAAGCACACAACATGACAATGATCATTTATTAACTACATACCAAACTGCAGATTTTGAATGCTTTATACAAGTAAACAGTGAAATGTTTTACAACTGAGTAGTGTACCCTTTGTGATGACATGAGCAAGGCAAGTCGAAACAGAGATGTCGGGGTGTCTGAAATATTTTTTGTTAAACTAACCGATGCCTATAATCCGTTCAAGGCAGGGCAACATTACACAAAGTGTGGTTCGTCGTTTTCTTCAGGACATCTGCGCAAGGGACAAATAATATCGTGATAATAAAATTTGCTATAACGATGATGAAGAGAGAGAGAGAGAGAGAGAGAGAGAGAGAGAGAGAGAGAGAGAGAGAGAGAGAGAAGGCGTCCCAAATCTAAACACTGTCATGATATATTTCAAATGCCTATCCATTGTCATTGATAGATAAACCGGAAATGAATGCATAGAACCGAACTACATACAGAACCCAAATCGATCTCTATCTTGTTCGTAACATGACCATACGTGCCATCTACGATCAGTCTAGTTCGAAATGTACGAATGAATCCATGTATGCCTCCAACTCCCTGTTGTAACCATACGTTACCAGTTAAGTTTAACTTAATTCTCACCCTCGACATCCAGTTTGTCTTGCCCCCAGCATCCAGATAATGTATCATGCATTTTTCTTGGCAACCTACAAACTTCCATTTGTGTTGTTTTCAACCAGTACGAGACATCCTTACATATAATTCAGATATATTGAATAGTATCTATTTGTCTCACCATAGGTCTTCTTCTTCTTCCTCCTTCGTGGGCTGCAACTCCCACGTTCACTCGTATGCACACGAGTGGGCTTTTACGTGCATGACCGTTTTTACCCCGCCATGTAGGCAGCCATACTCCGTTTTCGGGGGTGTGCATGCTGGGTATGTTCTTGTTTCCATAACCCACCGAACGCTGACATGGATTACAGGATCTTTAACGTGCGTATTTGATCTTCTGCTAGCATATACACACGAAGGGGGTTCAGGCACTAGCAGGTCTGCACATATGTTGACCTGGGAGATCGTAAAAATCTCCACCCTTTACCCACCAGGCGCCGTCACTTTGATTCGAACCCGGAACCCTCAGATTGAAAGTCCAACGCTATAACCACTCGGCTATTACGCCCGTCTCACCATAGGTCAAATCATTAAACGTTTTCATGGTTAGGCCTCCAGACAGAAAGCAGCAACAAACAACAACAACAACAAACAACAACAACAAAACTTCAACGCCAACAAACCCACATTTCACAAAACGGCGCAGCATAGGAAAGACCCCAAACTTCAGCTCCGAATTGAATGATGGGTTGTAATTGAAAATGAAATAATTTCTCCCCAAGACCCCATCCAGCGCGCCACTATATTAGATTATTCACGTCTGCTTTTCTGCATTTGCAGGAAGGTTGTTTGTGGGGTGTCCAAGGTTGACAGACACAAACGGTTGCATTTAACCGAAACCCAGAAGCCGAGAAAACATCAGTGTAGATTTATAATTTATTTCATATTCGTAAGTACAGTGTGGAGAGAGAGAGAGACACAGAGAGAGACAGAGACAGAGACAGAGAGACAGTGTTCGTATCCTGTCTTCAAAGGCAAGCAAGCATAAAAACGATGTTATGTCGCCCCAGTACATTGAGGGAGGCAAAAATAACACATGGAAGCGGGTCTGGATGGTAGAAGAAAATCGTAGGAAAAACAAATAAAACTGCACGCAGGAAAAAATGCAACCCCCCCCCCCCCGAAAAAAAAAAAAAAAAAGAAGAAGAAAGAAAGAAAGAAAAAAAAAGAAAAAAGGGTGGCGCTGTAGTGTACCGACGCGTTCTCCCTGGGGAGAGCAGCCCGAATTTTACACAGAGAAATCTGTTGTGATAAAAAGAAATATAAATACAAATAAATACAAAAAACCCAAACTGAAACAGATAAGGAAAAAATCGTCATCATCATTAACAACAACAACAACATCATCATCATTAACAACATCATCAACATAAAAAATCTTCACAGAGAAGTAAGCTTCCACTTGCCATCCACTGGCCGTACGTTCCATTTCTCTGTCATGCTCCCACATCAACCATCCATCCCCCTTACCACATACACGCACCCCTCACTCTTCATTGGTTTTATTATTATTATTATTATTATTAATTTTTTACCACATAACGCACCCCTCACTCTTCATTGGTTTTATTATTATTATTATTATTATTAATTTTTTACCACATAACGCACCCCTCACTCTTCATTAGTTTTATCATTATTATTATTAATATTTTATTTATGTTTTTTACCACATACACGCGCCCCTCACTCTTCAGTGGTTTAATTATTATTATTATTATTATTTTTTTTTTTCCACATACACGCACCCTCACTTTTCATTGGTTTAAGTGTAATTCTTCCTTTTTTATATTATTATTTTTTTTAACATCAGCTGTGGTGTAGCGAAAATGGATCAGTCCACACGCTTTCACACCTCCTTGAAACCGAAACTGGTTTCAGCCACAGAAAAAAAAACCCCAAACCCCCAGCAACGGCAGAGTGGTTGGATCAACGAACCAAGGGAGAAAATAATAATGATTATCAAAGCATCCCTCCTACACTACACAGACGCCAGCACGGGTGGCAGTGCAGTGATCACGAGGGGCAGTGAGATGGCTTGTATTCCATGCTATCTGCCCCAACCACTGGAAATGTGAGCACGGTGTTTAACTCACTCAGTATGGCCAGTCCTCTCTTCTCCTCTACACAGACCCCTCGGATGTCCAGTGGGTGTCTGAATGACCCAACCTTCAGCTTCCGTCGTCAGAATTGTGGTATTCTTTGTCAACATTCACCTCTTCAGTATAAGAGCCTTCCGCTTGCAATATTTTGATGATGGTAATTGGGGTGAAACGCTGTTAACGTCGTCTCTTTCGCCGTTCGTATGGAAAGAGTTAAAACAGCTTGAGATAACCTGTACGGGGTTTTAAGACGTCTTCGATTAGTAAAACGGGCGTATTCTTTCCAAAGGTGTCTGCCGAAACATAAGAACAGACCATGTAACCAGTAACCAGTGCTGGGTTCTGCTTAGAACAGTCACACGTGTCTTTGATCCAGGATGAAATGATTTGATCTGATTTGATATGGATACTTACATAGCGACTATCCTCGGTCGGTGACCAAGCTCTAAGCGCTTTACTGACAAACACGGGGTCATTTGCACAACAGGCTGTCTGCCTGGGTAGAGCCGACTGACAGTTGCCATTGGGCGCTCATCATTTCGTTTCCTGTGTCATTCAATCACATTTCAGGCACACACACACATACACACTCAGAAACACATGTAACATTTCACGTGTATGACCATTTTGTTTATTTACCCAGCCATGCAAGCAGCCATACTCCGTTTTCGGGGGTGTGCATGCTGGGCATACGTTCGTATCTGATCTTCTGCGTGCGTATACACATGAAGGGGGTTCAGGCACTAGCAGGTCCGCACATATATTGAACTGGGAGATCGGAAAAATCTCCACCCTTTACCCACCAGGCGCCGTTATAGGGACTCGAACCCGGCACCCTCACATTGAAAGTCCAACGCTTTAACCACTCGGCTATGATGCCTTGTTTCGTTGACCTCCAGGCGTTGACCCCACCCCCCACCCCCGCACCCCACTCACTCATTCTTTTTTTCCCCTCTTCTTCTTCTTTGGTTTCCTTTCTTGGAGGCACCGTGGTAGAATGGGTAAAGGCGTTGCACTTCTGATCCAGTGGTCAGGGTTCGAACCCCCCGTTTCGGCCTGGTCTTCTGTCCCTTGGGAAAGGCACTTTACTCCGATTTTTCTCACTCCACCCGGGTGTGAATGGGCACCTGACTAAGTTGGGGAAGGTTAAAACGGCGGAAGGAGAGGATTGGGCCCCGCCTTACTATACCGAGACCTAGACACAGTGGATATGGATTCACTGCCCCGATGGCCGTAAAAGGCTATGGGATGTTTAACTCACTCAGTACGGCCAGTCCTCTCTTCTCCTCTACACAGACCCCTCGGATGTCCAGTGGGTGTCTCAATGACCCAACCTTTAGCTTACGTCGTCAGAACTGTGGTATTCTTTGTCAACATTCACCTCTTCAGTATGAGAGCCTTCCGCTTGCAATATTTTGATGGTGGTAATTGGGGTGAAACGCTGTTAACGTATTCTCTTTCGCCGTTCGTATGGAGAGAGTTAACCTTTGTTGAGTTGTGAGTCATCAATTGTATTACGGCCCCCCATACCCGGCAATTATGACTGAACGAAATGCTTTTTTGACTCACTTGTGTAAACAATGTGGGCCTAAGTAATAATTCAATAATTCTTAATTGTTGAAAAGGAGGGACACTCGTCTTTTATATTTAATGTATTGATTTTGTTTCCAAGGGTATGTATAGTTTTCTAGAGCAAGTATCCAACAAAATAGAATTTTCCTGCTTAGCTGTTTCGATCTTCAAAAACTTGGAAGCAAAGGTAGCGAATGAAAAGAAGTTTTGTGCTCGCTTACAGAACACTGATGTGATTGTCACACACGCACACACACACACACACACACACACACACACGTGACACACACACACACACGTGACACACACACACACACACAAACACACACACACACACACACACACACACACACACACAAACACACACACAAACACACACACACACACAAACACACTCACACGCACACACACAAACACACACACACACACAAACACACACACACACACACACAAACACACACACACAAACACACACGCACACACACACACAAACACACACACAAACACACACACACACAAACACACACACAAACACACACACACACAAACACACACACAAACACACACACACACACACACACAAACAAACACACACACACACACACACACACACACACACACACACACACACACACACACACACACACGCACAATTTCCTGGATGTGTTAATGTGAAACAGTCTGGATGAGATCGGTAACTTAGAGGGAAAAAAGAAGAAGAAGAAGAAAAAAAAAAATCGTGTCCTGACTTTGATTGTTTCCCCTTAACATCCCTCCCTCCCCCATTCTTCTTGCAAGAATCTCTGGGGAAACTCGTCAAAATGTATCCGTGATAGCTTGTTCAAGAAATGAAGAGGTCGAGGCAATTACAGTAGAACGGAGCGGATATTGGAGAGCAGAAGGAGCCATAAATTCTGGCAGCATAAAAAAAAACACAACCACTCAAACAAATAAAGAGCATCTCAAAAACATCCAACGACCGGAAGAAAAATAATGACTCAGAAACAAAGAGCGACAAGGAGTAGAAAAAGATAGAGAGAGAGAGAGAGAGAGAGGGGAGATAAAAAAAAAAAAAAAGGAAGACAAGGGTGTATGTTGAGAGTGACGGCTCATTTCTCGCCTCGTCGATCACCCACTATTTTCTCTCATTGTTTCCATATTTGCACTTCGAAAAACCTTCCCCTGCCCCTATTCCCCAGCGATCCTGGGTCAATTTAGAAATGAAGAACAGACCTGGGAGAACAACCACTGTCTCCCCTGACCATTTCTCACTCAATTAAAAAAGAAAAAGGGAGACAATCCTTCCATTTCTCTCTCTCACTCTCCAAACCTTGCCCGCTGCCCCCCAGAACGCGACGATTTCATTGGCTGTCAGTGCAGAAGGGATTTAACTCTAACGGCGTGGACACGGAAAAGGGCAAACGGCCGTTGGCGCGCAATCGGCTTAATTGGCAAAGCTTGTCGGTTAAAAACGGGGCTGTCAAAAGGCCGGATGAAGAAATCATGTTGCAGGAAACACAACGCCATCCACGGAGGGAGGGAAAGGCAGGGCAGTCACACAGAACGAGACAGGCTGCAACGTGAAACCACCTCTCCTCATAGCGGGGGGGAGGGGGCCGGGGTGTGTGTGCGGTGGGAGGATGGGAGGACAATAGGGCGTTAGTGGTTTATGACCCAGCCAGCGATTCTGTGTGGTCTCTGTGGGATACTGTTCAGTTGTAACTCGTTCAGCCTTTTTCACTACTACTGCCAGTGGCGTCATGGCAATCACTATCGTAAAATACAAGAAGAGCTAAACGCCTGAGTTGTATATTTATTACCATCGATCTGTTTCAACAATCCCTTTCATACGCAGAGGGTGTTCTTGAAGTTATCAATGGTGTCTCCGCTTTCATGAAATCGTGTGTCCCCCCCCCCCTGGTCCCAGTTCTCTACAGTTCTTTATTATAATGCATTATTTCATTTCATTTCTGGTATCTTTTCCTTTCTGCCATTCAGTTCAACCCATCTACATTTCTTTTCTCAGAAACGTGTCAGGAATGTCGTAATATTTGTTCTACGTAAATGACTTTATACTTTCGTTTTAAACGTTTCCGGTTTTTCACTATTTCGTCACTTCCTGTCAATGGCGAACATCTTATTTAGCTGGTTAAAGGCTGAGACTTAAGTCCCGGAAGTATGACAAGGCTCCCTATGTTTGCTTTATTTCTGTTCGGGAGGTGGAGGCGAGAGGGTGCGGGGGAGGGGGAGGGAAGGGGCGGAGGGGGGATCAAGCAAGCAGATGGAAAAGCGCACCACACAACGCCAGTCAAGCAGTGGCATTAACTCACTCAGTACGGCCAGTCCTCTCTTCTCCTCTACATAGACCCCTCGGATGTCCAGTGGGTGTCTGAATGACCCAACCTTTAGCTTCCGTCGTCAGAATTGTGGTATTCTTTGTCAACATTCACCTCTTCAGTATAAGAGCCTTCCGCTTGCAATATTTTGATGATGGTAATTGGGGTGAAACGCTGTTGACGTCGTCTCTTTCGCCGTTGGTATGGAGAGAGTTAAGGCAATGAACCCGACTGGGAAGCGTTAATATTTACAGGTTCGATTCCCACACAGACCAGGATTTATACTCCCTACCCCCCCCCCCCCAACTCCCCGGCCCCCATCACTGGCTAGACCTTGAGCGGTGGTGTTGGAGCTAGTTTTTGGAATGAGACGATGAACCGAGGTCCTGTGTACAACAAGCACTTAGCGCACGTAAAAGAACACGCGGCAGCAAAAGGGTTATCCCTGCTCAGTGAAATCATGTTGAAAATCCCACTGTGATAGTAGAACAAACACATTGAAGACAAAGAAAAGAAAAAAAACAACAACAACAAAAGGTGGTACTGTAATGTAGCGACTTACCCAACCAGAATTTGACACAGAGAAGTCTGTTGTGACCAAAAATATAATATAATATAATATAATATAATATAATATAATATAATATAATAGAACTTGTCAAGAAAAGGAAGTGGCGGAGAAAGGTACATGCCGCTGCCTGTCGAGCTCCATCAACTTTCCGATGCAAGGTCCGCAACAAGGAAGAGAGGACGGCCCAAGATGAAGTGGCGGCAAACAGTGCAGCGAGGACTCAGACCTGTCACCAGCAGACGATGGAGTGACGCCAGAAAACTGGCCGAGGACCGTGAAAAAAAGGAGTACATCGACCACCTCACGAGTCCCATGAAAAAGTGAGTCTGCCACAGAGAATGTCCGGGAGAGGAAGGTGGCGAAATGGTCAAGATGCTGCTTGTCTGCCAATACAGTGTCCGTGAGGGTCTGGGTTCGATTCCCGCTCTCGCCGTCTCTTCCAAGTTGGACTGGATCATTAAACTTACTCATTCGAATGAGACGAAAAACCGCACTTGGCGCACTACAGAAGAACCCTCTGCAACAAAGGAGATGTCCTCTGGCAGAATCCTGTAGAAGAAACCCACTCTAAAAGGTACACAGATAAACATGCACGCATTCAAACCCTGGCTGACATATTGCTTGGCAGATGTGGTGTAGCGTTTCTAGACTGGCCCGAACGCAGTGACGCCCTGTTCTGAAACTGAATTAGAGACAGAGAATGTCGTTCCAGGGTGTCAGAATGTTCAGACATCACAGAGGCAGTTCAAGGTGTAAATCTGTTGTCTGACGAGTGACAGACAGAAGCCTAGACACTCCCGACTGGTCTTCATATTGTGGTTTATTCGTGAAGTTTTGTTTGTTAACCTCTTCCACCCTCTCTCTCTCTATCCCTGTGTGTGTGTGTGTGTGTGTGTGTGTGCATGCGCACGTGCGACACGCGTATACTTCCCCGACTCTCCCGAGTAATTGATCTCTGTCGTTTTGGTGTGAAATGAAGAAACCTGAACAAGACAAGTCTAAAGTGTGAATGAAAATGGAGTTGTGTGCTGGTTCAATGTGAGCACTTTATTTCTCATAATACATTCACGATAAAATCAACCAGCCAACCAAATGATGGGAAAGATAAATCTAAACTTGCATACAACTTGCTTGTTTTCACCAACTTTTCTTTCGTTTCAAAGTTTTGACAACTTTATGTAACTTGAAGTTTACACAGGTACTAGCTGACCTGCCCATCACTCTATCTCCGCCATCCTATTTGTTACACCTTTCAGGAGAGAGAGGAAAAAAAAAAAGCCACCTCCATTATTTATCCAGCGGCTTTACGTTTTAAGTTCAGGTTTCCAACGCGGCCTGGACGATGAAGATCATTATGGGGACAGCAAGAGCGACAACCCGGCCGGTGAAGATCTTGATTTATTGACGAACATTACCTCCCCTCGCCATGGCGGGAAATAGGCAGGGAGGGTTTATGCGAGGACTGTGGAACAATGGCTGACACCTCTGTAATGGCTTTCAGTGATTTATTCTACATCACTGCCCGATCTGCTGGCGTTGGGTTTTCTTTTCCTTTCTTTCTTTCTTTCTTTTTGTTTTGTTTGTGTGTGTGGCCCTGAAGAGACATTGTGCTGTCTGTTGAACTGCGTGTTCTACGGTGAGTTCAACTTTGGTGCTCACGGTGTTGATTTCGACAGACGACGAGAGTTAGATGGAAAGCTTGCATCAACGTCTCTGGTAGTTAGTGTAATCAGGAGGTGGTGGGGTGGGGTGGGGGTCGGGTGGGGGAAGTGAGGAGAGGGAGCATGGGAAGAGGGCGGAGAATAGGTGGAGTGGAGAGGGGGGCGGAGGGGGTGTGGGGGGGGGTGGGGGGGGGGGGGGGGTAGAGCTGAAACAAACTCACTGAGTAACCTGGATCCAACATATGTATTTCGAAGTGGAGAGTATCCCCACTTCTGCCTGTGGTAAGGAAACAGTTAATGTCATAATTAAACCAAACCAAGCCAAACCAAACCAACAATCAGACATCATGAAACGAAAATTTGCTAAAAATTAATGATAATGTACCAACTCCAATGAAGCCCGAGGCTAGCTACTACTTTCCCGTGATAAAACCTATTTTTTTAGTCTTGAAAAGAAAATCAAATTTCGCAAATGATCGGTATAAGAGCAAGCCAGCGCTTCCTTTTTTGGGGAAGTGTCTGGGTTTGTTTCAATGTGCCTTTCATTTACCGGTGTGCTATCTGAATTGGTAGTGTAAGCAGCATTGGCTTGAAGTTATGTACCTTATGTGTGGAGAAAGTTACCACTCTTTACCATTTGTTAATCAAATTTCGCAAATATTCAGTACACAAACGAAAAAGTACATGAGTGAAGACAGAATATGATGACTGTGATGCATACATAGGTGTTTGATTGGTCATTGAGGGGTATCTGTTCAGGTGTTAATGCACAGTGCGTAATGGCACATCGTCATAAAACAGAAACAAATGTTACAGTTTATGTGAACCTTTTTGTCTTGTCTTCATTGTGACCTTAGTTTTGATTTAACTCTCCCCATACGAACGGCAAAAGAGACGACGTTACCAGCGTTTCACCCCAGTTACCATCATCAAAATATTGCAAGCGGAAGGCTCTTATACTGAAGAGGTGAATGTTGACAAAGAATACCACAATTCTGACGACGGAAGCTAAAGGTTGGGTCATTCAGACACCCACTGGACATCCGAGGGGTCTGTGTAGAGGAGAAGAGAGGACTGGCCGTACTGAGTGAGTTAATTTCCGTGGCTTGTGTTGAACCTCATGGAGGTCTACAGTCTGGGTGGTTTCACACGTTATTAAAGGGAAGGATCTGGTGATCACTGGGCAGTCTATGCTCAAGAAGCAAGATATGACCGCTTTCAGTAGAAAACTGCAATAGCATACGGGTGTATGCCAAAGCAACTCCTCAGATGTGAACTGTCACAAGGAAAGCGTGCTACTGGAGGACAAAAAGGCGTTTCAAAGACACTCTGGGGGCCGTTCTGACGTCTGCTGACACTGACACCGCCACCTGGGAATCCCTTGTACAGGACCGCTCAAAATGGCACCGCCTCATCCACAAAGGTTAACGGGCGCAACAGCCATGTGGTTAAATCGTTGGACTTTCAAATTTAGGCTGCCGGGTTCGAATCTCGGTCACGGCGCCTTGTGGGTGAAGGGTGGAGAATTTCCCGATCTCCCAGGTCAACAGATGTGCAGACCTTATACTGAATGTAGTTGTCTTCTTAAGCGTAGTCTGTGTCTCGAGGCCTGACAAAGCACGTTGGGTTACGCTGCTGGTCAGGCATCTGCTTGGCAGATGTGGTGTAGCGTATATGGATTTGTTCGAACGCAGTGACGCCTCCTTGAGCTGCTGAAACTGATACTATGAATAACACTGCTGAAGGACTATGCCCTGTTTTGGGCAATGTAGAAAATTTACCAAATATGTTTGTTAAAACCGTAATTGAATCTGCTCTTCTAAAAACTATCGGTAATTAGTTGACAAAGAATCTGTCCAATAAAGAATTTAACCAAAGAACCTCCCCGCCTCCCAAACAAAACAGTACAAACAAAAACTATTTGCACACACATGATTCAGAAGATACGATAAAGAAAATGATTACAGATTAACCATATATTAGCATCTCATCAGCTTGTTATCTCAACACACTATGAAATACGTATGGCCACGAAAGTAATGTCATCCAGGGTGAAGTTGTATTGTGCGTATAGGGACCTTGATGTGAAACTTTTTTTAACTTTTACAACATATGTAATATGTTACTAATATCGCATTATTTCGGATTTGATTTCCCTGTTACTTTAAAAGTCTTGGTTCAAAACACTGTCAAACAGCTACGCTCGCTCACATTTATGGCAAGAGAACAACACATCGGGTATGAATTCGCAGAGACTGACAGACTAGAACTGAATATCAACGCAGCACAAACCCATACAACTGAACTCCGAACTTCAAAGACAGGGGTTACGGTGGGGAAAACAGTAAAACTTGTCAGCTGTTCATTCACGTAAATGCTGCAAGGCTAGAACCGTAGTTATCAGCACAACACAAGCCCATATTTGGAGAGACTGTTTCCCAGACAGACCCAGAACAAACAGCAACCCCCCCACTGACATCCTCCACTGCAGTCTGTCCTGCCGCTCCACACTGCTGCACCCCCCCTCCGTCTGGCAGCCCGCTGTGGGGAAGAGCACCCCGCCCTCTGTCCTCACCTCATGGAGTCCACTGCAAGGGAGAGAAACCCTGGCCACTTATCTCCCCTCTGGGGACCATTACTTTCCCCCCCACCCCTATCTCCTCTCCACAGCTCTCCTCCCAGTCGATTCCAACCCTGTCCACCCGTCTCTCCAGCTGGAAGCCATCATTCAAAGAAGCTTCCTTCCAGTACTGTGAAAGGATGGAACCCTGTGTAAAATGGAGCCAGTCACTCCCTGCAGACATCGTTTTAGTCCAAAGCCCTCACACAGATGTCCACATGCCAGTGGAATTTTCAAGGACACAGAGACTGGTGGTAGTAAAGCCAAGGAATGGATGGGAAGGGGAAAGGGAAGAGAAGGGGGTACGCATCTTTATCTGAGAAATAAAGCTCTTGCCCCAATACTATATGAGTTTCTGAGTTACAAAATACGACAAAATAAGCGCGACATTTGTTTTTGTTCACTGGACTAAACTGTACGTCTTTTTTTTTTTTTGCTAGGGGCGACAAACCACATATCAATTGGCTCGCGTTGATCTTTGCTCTACAGATGAAAAAATGCATCGCGTAAAGTCCAAACGTGGAATGAATGAGGGATGGTAGTGTCTGTCCCTCCTCATATTGTTTTTGTTTGTCGATATAAAGATAGACAGATAGATAGAGAGTTATATAGGTAGATAGACAGACAGACAGATAGATAGATAGATAGATAGAGAGAGAGAGAGAGAGAGAGAGAGAGAGAGAACTTGAGAGGGTATGGGAATAAGCACAATATTTTTTAAACATCCGATCCTCTATGCAAAAAAAAAAAAAAAAAAAAAAAAAAGTAAAAGAAAGACATTAAAAAAATGAGAAAAAAAGGAGAAAGAAATTATCCATGACAGCAAGATAGATGTAAACCTATTCAAAGAGAGAGAGAGAGAGAGAGAGAGAGAGAGAGAGAGAGAGGGATTCCACACCCCTATTACCACCACCACACAAACAACCCTTAACGCAGAGTGAAGGGGACAGCGCCGTGTCCCAGACCAGATCCAGAACCAATCAGTCAGGACGCAGACCACACGCTACGTACATTACCCGCAGCCAGAGAGCAGAACTGTGTCCAATCAACGGAACAGCCAAGTGTCCAAAGTGCAGGAGTGTGTACAATCAGTGGAACAGCCCGGTGTCCAAAGTGCAGGCGTGTGTCCAATCAGTGGAACAGCCAAGTGTCCAAAGTGCAGGCGTGTGTCCAATCAAGGGAAGAGCCACACGGCTATCACAGCGCATCACACCGCTGTGCCGTGAAAGCTCCAGAAAAGTCTGGAAGAAGACTCTGGCACCAGTGAGAGAGCTTGGGCAGGCAGGGATAAATCTCGTTAAGCCTCGACATCTTTCTCTGTGTGGCTTCGCTCTCTAGGTGTTGTGGGTGCCCTGTCTCTCGCCCTTACTGTTGTGTTGTACCCTGTGTTTTTTTTTTTTTGTCCCTGTTAGTTGTCCCCCCTGGCCCACATTTTTGGTTTCCTTTAGCTCTTCTTCTTTCCTAAAGAAGGAATTTGGCACAATGGATAAGACGCTTATCTGTCCATACAGTGTCTGTTGAGGGTCTGGGTTCGATTCCCGCTCTCTCCCTTCTCTCACAAGTTTGACTGGAAAATCTTCTTCTTCTTCTTCTTCGTTCGTGGGCTGCAACTCCCACGTTCACTCGTATGTACACGAGTGGGCTTTTACGTGTATGACCGTTTTTACCCCGCCATGTAGGCAGCCATACTCCGTTTTCGGGGGTGTGATTGCTGGGTATGTTCTTGTTTCCATCAAACTGAGCTTCTAGTCATTCAGATGAGACGATAAACCGGAGGTCCTGTGTGCTGCATGCATTTGGCGCACTGGAAAAGAACCCATGGTAACAAAACTGTTGTCCTCTGGCAAAATTCTGTTGAAGAAATCCACTCTTGATAGGTACATATAATAATAATAATAATAATAATGGATACTTATATAGCACACTATCCAGAAATCTGCTCTAGGTGCTTTATAAAAACACTTTTGTTAACATAAAACATCATATCTGTGTTACATACACACACCAAAATGTGACTACACACACACACACACGCACACGCACACACACACACACACACTGCATACATACATTTTAACATACATGTGTATCTAACAGCTACCCTAACACATAGGCAGGCACAAACTTACATAAACACACGCATACGCACACACAATACACATTCATATACATGCATGTAGTTATGTACACATACATATGTATACACACATAGTCAAGCACAGCTAACGCAAAGGAAATGGACCTGCCACAATTGAACTTATTGCTGAGGGAAAAGGTGAGTTTTGAGACGAGATTTAAAAGATTCGAGGGAATCAGAATGACGGAGGTTATCAGGGAGCTTGTTCCACGTCTTTCCACATATATGTGTATGCATGTACTCAAGGCTTGACTAATCACGTTGGTTTATGCTTCTGGTCAGGCATTTGGCTAGGAGTTGTGGTGTACCGTATATGGATTTGTCCGAACTCAGTGACGCCTCCTTGAGAAACTGAAACGTTGAAACAGATCTTCTACTTCTTTGTCACTACTTCTAGATTCATCTAAATATAACTAAGCCAAAACTCTTCGATCTGACCAGTGACCTTGTAAATTAGCGAGCCAAGGCACCAGGCGCGTTTTTGCATGCTAAGGTTTAGTTTTGAAATTTTCTGTCCGTGTCCTTGAAAGCGCTGGTGTGATCTTTGACGATGGCTTGGCTAAACAAATGAAATAAATGAGTGTAAAATGGAACTAAATACGTAGCCCTATGGTGAACCCTGTCAATATTTTCCTGACACACTGTAAACAGAGTGGACTTAATGCGTGCGACCGTGTATGCGTGTTTACTGTGCACACAGACTGACACACACACACACACACACACGCGCGCGCGCGCACACACACACACACACACACACACAACGGGTCCATAGGGTGGGTGATGGGTGAAAATAGGGTGTGCACCACTAGAGATTACAGACAGACAGACAGACAGACAGACAAGCAGGACGAATCCTAATCCCCTTCCTCGCCACAGTCTCAATCAGTTTTAATTTCAAGGAGGTGTCAGACTGTCAGAAAAGCCGGCAGACTGATCCAAATACGTTGCACCACGTTTGCTGAAAAAAAAGAAAAGAAAAGAAAACAGGGGAAAAAAAAGCAAAAAAAAAAAAAAAAAAAAAGCAGATGCCTCCTGACCTTTGCATATACCCATCGTCATGGTCTACACTTTACTACAACGTTCTTTCTTTCTTCAGTTTAACTCACTCAGTACGGCCAGTCCTCTCTTCTCTACACAGACCCCTGGATGTCCAGTGGGTGTCTGAATCACCGACCTAACCTTCAGCTTCCGTCGTCAGAATTGTGGTATTCTTTGTCAACATTCACCTCTTCAGTATAAGAGCCTTCCGCTTGCAATATTTTGATAATGGTAATTGGGGTGAAACGCTGTTAACGTCGTCTCTTTCGCCGTTCGTATGAGAGAGTTAACGTCTTTTCACTGGTAAGTGATATTAGATGGGGGAAGGGGGGGGGGGGTGCGCGATGGGAGGAGGTGGTGGGATAACTGATACAGGAAAAGAGAGATAATTCTGTATTTTTCCCGTTTCATTATTTATATTTGTATTTGTATTTCTCTTTTTATCACAACAGATTTCTGTGTGTGAAATTCGGGCTGCTGTCCCCAGGGAGAGCGCGTCGCTACACTACAGCACCACCTATTTTTTTGTATTTTTTTCCTGTGTGCAGTTTTATTTGTTTTTCATATCGAAGTGGATTTTTCTACAGAATTTTGCCAGGAACAATCCCTTTGTTGCCGTGGGTTCTTTTACGTGCGCTAAGTGCATGCTGCACACGGGACCTCGGTTTATCGTCTCATCCGAATGACTAGCGTCCAGACCACCACTCAAGGTCTAGTGGAGGGGGAGAAAATATCGGCGGATGAGCCGTGATTCGAACCAGCGCGCTCAGATTCTCTCGCTTCCTAGGCGGACGCGTTACCTCTAGGCCATCACTCCACTGGCACACTACACCATATGCGTGGAATAATGCGTCTCGGTTTAACTCATTTAAAACAGTTTTCACGTTCCTACATATCCATAAACCACGAAGAAAGGGAACTAACTCTACAGTATGTCCGTATGTGTCCACACATAATTTGAATGAAAAAAAACAACAACAACAGCAATATATTTTCTAAATTTCTTCCCGCCTCATTCAACATGTACATTTTAGCCAATGTCATTTGAGACCGTGTAGAGTACGTCACCTAGTCTTGAATCTGAGATAGGGGTACTGCGCTATACAAACCTGCATTTTATCATTATTATTATTAGTATTATTATTATCATCATCATCATTATCAGTGTTCATACTATTATTATCATTATTATTATTATCATTATAGCAATTATGCTTTGCCGAAGCTGTAAAATCCTCAGGGGTTGAACTGATTAAAACCCTGAACGTGAAGTTAAGCCGGAGAACAGGAAAGCCGAATCTCACTCCCACTTCCTTCGCTCGTCGCCCCGACCTCCCCTCGCTACAGACACACAACAACACGGCTGACGGAAGGCAGAGAGACCGGCCCCTCAACCCCAACCCCGCAGGGTGCCTGTCCACCCGCCCTGACAGCACTCGCTTGCTGCACAATCCCTCAGTTAGCTTAGCTGCTGTGCTGTGCTGTGTTGTGCCGTGCTGTTCTGTGCTGTACCGTGCTGTGCTGTGCTGTGCTGTGCTGTGTTGTGATGTACTGTGCTGTGTTGTGCCGTGCTGTTCTTTGCTGTACCGTGCTGTGCTGTGCTGTGCTGTGTTGTGATGTACTGTGCTGTATTGTGTTGTGCTGTGCTGTGCTGTGCTGTGTTGTGCCGTGCCGTGCCGTGCCGTGCCGTGCTGTGCTGTGTTGTGCTGTGCTGTGTTGTGCCGTGCCGTGCTGTGCCGTGCTGTACTGTGCTGTGCCATGCGGTGCTGTGTTGTGTTGTACTGTGCTGTGTTGTGCTGTGCTGTGTTGTGCCGTGCCGTGCCGTGCTGTGCTGTGTGTGCTGTGTTGTGCCGTGCTGTGCTGTGCTGTGTGTGCTGTACCGTGCCGTGCTGTGTTGTGCTGTGCTGTGTTGTGTTGTGATGTACTGTGCTGTGCTGTGCTGTGCTGTGTTGTGCTGTGCCGTGTTGTACTGTACTGTACTGTGCTGTGCTGTGCTGTGCTGTGTTGTGTTGTTATGTACTGTGCTGTGCTGTGCTGTGTTGTGCTGTGCCGTGTTGTACTGTGCTGTGTTGTGCTGTGCTGTGTTGTGCCGTGCCGTGCTGTGCTGTGCTGTGTTGTGCTGTGCTGTGCCGTGCTGTACTGTGCTGTGCCATGCGGTGCTGTGTTGTGTTGTACTGTGCTGTGTTGTGCTGTGCTGTGTTGTGCCGTGCCGTGCCGTGCTGTGCTGTGTGTGCTGTGTTGTGCCGTGCTGTGCTGTGCTGTGTGTGCTGTACCGTGCCGTGCTGTGTTGTGCTGTGCTGTGTTGTGTTGTGATGTACTGTGCTGTGCTGTGTTGTGCTGTGCCGTGTTGTACTGTACTGTACTGTGCTGTGCTGTGTTGTGTTGTGTTGTGTTGTGATGTACTGTGCTGTGCTGTGCTGTGTTGTGCTGTGCCGTGTTGTACTGTGCTGTGCTGTGCTGTCCTGTGCTGTGCTGTGTTGTGCTGTGCTGTGCTGTGTTGTACTGTGCTGTGTTGTGCTGTGTTGTGTTGTGCTGTGTTGTACTGTGCTGTGTTGTGCTGTGTTGTGCTGTGCTGTGTTGTACTGTGCTGTGTTGTGCTGTGTGTGCTGTGTTGTGCCGTGCCGTGCTGTGTTGTGCCGTACTGTGCTGTTGTGCTGTGCTGTGCCGTGCCGTGCTGTGCCGTGCTGTGTTGTGCTATGCTGTGCCGTGCCGTGCTGTGCTGTGCTGTGCCGTCACCCGCCCCGTCCCTTCAACGATTTGGTTTCACAGCTTCCCTTAGACCCGTTTCCGAGTGCCGGTATACACCGACAGTTCAGTCCATGTCATGTGTGTTCCCTTGACTGGAAGGTGAGAACTTACAGACAGACAGACAGACTGACAGACAGACAGACAGACAGGTACTCACACTGGCACACAGACGCAGGCACACACACACACACACAGGCACACACACACACACAGAGAAAGAGAAATAGAGAGAGAGAGAGAGAGAGAGAGAGAGAGAGTGTGTGTGAGAGAGAGAGAGAGACAGAGAGAGAGAGAGAGACAGAGAGACGCATACACACTCTCTCTCTCTCTCTCTCTCTCTCTCTCTCTCACACACACACACACACACAGACAGAGAGAGAAAGAGAGAGAGATACTCAGACACATAGAAAGATACACACATAAACACACACAGACAGAGAATACACACAAACACACACAGACATTCACAGACGCACACAGACACACACAGACACACGCAGAGAGAGAGAGAGAGAGAGAGAGAGAGAGAGAATATGGATTGTGGCAGGTCGCTTATCCGTTCAATTTAATTGACTATATCATTATATATACGTATACACACATATCTATCTATCTACCTATATATCTATCCACCTATATTTGTATCTATTCTATTTCTGTACAAGAGAGAGAGAGAGAGACAGAGACAGAGAGACAGACAGGGAGACAGAGAGATGGGTAAGTCATGGCCCATTAGCTTATGATTATGGAGTGTGGCGGAGAGGGAACATCTGATTCAGATCATCAGCAGACTTGTTTGAGACAGACAATGCTATTATGCTTGCATGGCTGCAGTGATAGCATCCACCACACGCTCGGTTTTCTGTGCACGTTCCAATCACTCCGTTGGAAAGGAAAGTGGTGAATATTTACAAGGACCGTGTTGTTATTTATCTGTTTATTTCATTGCGTGGTGTTTTTATCTGTGTGTCTGTAGACATATACTTGAACAGAAATAAAATCACATTTCTTCTTTTTTTTTTCTTTGTATCTGTGGGCAATCCTTCAACAGAAATAGAATCACATTTCTTTCTTTCTTTCTCTGTATCTGTAGGCAATCCTTCAACAGAAATAGAATCACATTCTTCTTTCTTTCTTTCTTTCTTTTAACTCTCTCCATACGAACGGCGAAAGAGACGACGTTAACAGCGTTTCACCCCAATTACCATCATCAAAATATTGCAAGTGGAAGGCTCTTATACTGAAAACGTGAATGTTGACAAAGAATACCATAATTCTGACGACGGAAGCTAAAGGTTGGGTCATTCAGACACCCACTGGACATCCGAGGGGTCTGTGTAGAGGAGAAGAGAGGGGGTCAGCATGGAGAGCAAGACCAGGAGACAAGGCATCGATCACTGCGGCAAGTTCCATCAATCATCACGTACCGCCGTTGTTTCTGTGACGTTGGCTGCTCAGGCTGCCGTCACTCCAGAACCAGTGGACTCTGAGCTAGGCCTTCTTCGCTGAGGATGAGGCCACTTGCACTGAAGGATCAAGACAGGACGCATGACCTCCAAGGTGTCTTGACGACGGGGATGTTAAATTAAACAGATCCCGTGCCTCCTCCAGTGTAGTAGTATGATGAATGAATGATATGGATACTTACACAGCGCCTGTCCTCGGTCGGAGACCAAGCTCTAAGCGCTTTACAAACACGGGGTCATTTGCACAGCAGGCTGCCTACCTGGGTAGATCCGTCTGACGGCTGCCATTGGGGCGCTTACCTTTCGTTTCCGTGTCGTTCAATGAGATTTCAGGCCCGCACACATACATGCAACAGTTTTACGTGTATGACCGTTTTGTTTATTTACCCCGCCATGTAGGCAGCCGTACTCAGTTTTCAAGGACTGGGGGAGGGGGGTTGTATGCTGGGTATGTACTTGTTTCCGTAACCCACCGAACGCTGACATGGATTAGAGGATCTTTAACGTGCAGTATTTGATCTTCTGCTTGCCGTATACACACACGAAGGGGGTTCAGGCACAAGCAGGTCAGCACATATGTTGGCTTGGGAAATCGGAAAAATCTCCACCCTTTACCCACCATGGTGATGCTCTTCAGAGTGCACGTGGCGAAACACAGAAGGCGAAGACTGCGAGAGGCAGATTGGCAGGCAGAGATTTTTATGTAGTGTCTTTTCTGCGTGCCTGTCTCTTTCTCTCTCTATGTCTCTTTCTCTCTCTTTCTCTGTCTGTCTGTCTGTCTATGTATATATACCTTTCAGTCACTCAGTTTTACACACAGACATTGTCACACACGCACACACAAACACACACGCGCTCACAAACCGAGGTCGCGCGCGCGCCCACTTGCGAGTACACGCTACGCATTCTCATAAACAGGTCATACAAACAAAGGCGTTATTATGTGTGTGGGTGGACGCGCATACGTATTCAAATGCACGCAGCACACACACACACACACACACACACACACACACACACACACACACACACACACACACACACACTCCCCCCTCCATTCCCCGCTTTTACTGCCCGCCCTTACAACTGACACAAACACACACATTCCACAACCCATTCTTCCCTCCATTCATCTTCAAGGAAAAAAACAACCCAACCAACCAACCAACCAAACAAACAAAAACAAACAAAAAACCCCCCCAAAACCCCTGATCAAACATGAGGAACATGGAAAAATAAAACAACAACAACAGCAACAACACTGTCATCAATTCTGGAGATCGATCATAGACGATTGTCATCTGACACTGATTTGACAGAAATTCGTTCTGAGCCAGTCATAATAATCATCACAGCCTCCTGCTTTTTACTCCGGTGTGCTGGTTTTTCTTCGTGCATCCTTGTGTATTGCTCAGTGCTCATTTCTTAAAATTGCTCAACGTTGCTTGCGTGTGTGTGTGCTGGTTCGAATGTTCATTCATGTCTGCTTTCGCATGTTCGGGTGGGGTGGGAGTGGGGGGGGGGGGGGGGGGGAAGGGCAGTGTGTTTTTCATGGGACTGTCATGTGTGCGGAATGACTGGGCGTAAGGCATGAAGCATATGTGTTGTTAACTGTCGCTTAAAACGAAACGCAAGTGCCAGGTATTATCTGCCTGAAAAAAAAAGCTCCATTTCATTCCCACATCGACTCTCTAAATCTCTCTCTCTCTTTTGCACACCCGTGCACACACATACAAACGTGTGACACACACACATACACACACACACACACACACACACTCGCGCGCGTGCGCACACACACACACACACACACTTTCTCTCTCTCTCTCTCTCTCTCTACCATACACGCAGAAACACACACACACACACACACACACACACACACACACAAACAACAAACAAACAACATAAAATCTCTCTCATGCACACACACACACACACACACACGCTGACACAGCAACCACCACCCAGACCCCCCCCCCTCCCTCGCCACCCACACACACCCACACCCACACCCCCTCACCCCCACATCCCCACACACAAACACACACTGAGAGAGAGAGAGAAAGAGGGAGAGAGAGAGAGAGAGAGAGAGAGAGAGAGAGAAGGGGGGGGGAATCAAAGGAAACTCTACAAACTCCCCCCCCCCCAACCACCCTCAAACGAACAATAAACAAGCAATCAAGGAAATCACGCGAGCTGGACTTGTATCAACTGTGGATTGAAAGTGGGGGAAAAAAACAACTACAAAACAAAAAAACGAAAGTAGAGCTTGCGTCTCAGATCTCAAGTGTTTATTTGTTGCTCCCAGAAGAGCCTCCTTCCCCAAAACACAGCACAAACAACTTCAACGGAAGCATTCACACCCTCATCGCACCCCCCCCCCGCCGCCCCCTTCACACCTCATCCTGCTCCCACCTCTCCTCAACCTCTCCTTCTCACCCCAATGAAAAGAAGCCAGACTATTTGCACATGTATTGATCGCGATGTAAATGAAAATGTTTTGATTCTCTCTCTCTCTCTCTCTCTCTCTCTCTCTCTCTCTCTCTCTCTCTCTCTCGTGTGTGTGTGTGTGTGTGTGTGTGTGTGTGTGTGTGTGTGTGTGTGTGTGTGTGTGTGCGCGCGTGCGTGCGCATGTGTGCGTGTGCGTGTTTTCGTTGTAAAACATTTGCTGTGTGTGTTCGCAAAACCAAATCGAACTCATAAAACGTTTGAAGAAAGCTCCCTCTCTTTGTCCATGATTTGTGAATCTTTTCTTGTGTGTATTCTCTCATCTGTGTTGTGTTGTGTTGTGTTGTGTTGTGTGTGTGTGTGTGTGTGTGTGTGTGTGTGTGTGTGTGTGTGTGTGTGTGTGTGTGTGTGTGTGTGTACTTTGTGTATGAGCGCGCGCGAGTGTGTGAATGCGTGTGTAAGAAGAGAGTAAGCTTTAAATGCAGCAGCTGTGACAGACATATAACCAAGCAAAAAAACAACAAAAAAACAAACAACAACCTATTTCTGTTTGTTTAAAAAGCGAACAAAAACTCCGCTGGATCACACACACACACACACACAAACACACACACACACACACACACACACACACACACACACACACACACACACACAAAAGCAACCCAAAACGTCATCAATCACTAGAAATTAACACATACAACAGTATAGTTTTTGGGGTGGACATGAACAGACCATTACAATGCAGCTCCCAATACACACTCGGAAGAACACCCACCTCCCTCATCTATCGCGATATTGTATTGTACATACGTTCTATGTTTATGTTTGCACATGCTTATGCAATTTTGACGTTGTTGTTCTGAATTGAAAGAAAAAAAAAAAGAAAGAAAAAAAAGAAGAAGTAGAAAACAACAATACAAAACGCTCTCTGCTCTCAACCTCATCGATACTTGGTAGCGCAAAGGGGAGAAAACCTTGTCGTTTATCTCCCCTCATGAGGGCCACTTCTCTCCCTCCTGTACTCAACTACCCCCCCCCCCCCCCCCCCCCCCCAAAAAAAAAAAAAAAAAAAAAAAAATTACCTCAGTGGGGTGCCATCACAGACCATCGTTTCGATCCAATAAGCTGGAAAGGATGAAACCCTTGGATGAATAGGAAGGGTATTTATTTTGCACTCGAACATTTTTTTTTCTTGATGTTCTCTTTTTTCCGTTGTTCTTTTTTTCTTCTTTTTCTTTCTTTGTATCATGCTCGAATAGTATTAAATCCACATGCTATACGTTAATCAGCGTTATTCTAGCATTGAAAATACTGACTGGGTGAATAAGGCTGGGGATATTTGGTATATGTGCAGTGTATTTTCTTAATTAGATGGCTTTCAGTATGGGGACTTTTAACTCACTCAGTACGGCCAGTCCTCTCTTCTCCTCTACACAGACCCCTCGGATTTTCCAGTGGGTGTCTGAATGACCCAACCTTTAGTTTCCGTCGTCAGAATTGTGGTATTCTTTGTCAGCATTCACCTCTTCAGTGTAAGAGCCTTCCGCTTGCAATATTTTGATGATGGTAATTGGGGTGAAACGCTGTTAACGTCGTCTCTTTCGCCGTTCGTATGGAAAGAGTTTTAAGGAATCAATTAAGAAGCTATTCTTAAATTCTGAAATGAGTGTATGTGACTCTGTGTATGTGTGTGTCTGTGTTGGGGGTAGGTGTGTGTGTGTGTGTGGGTGGGTGTGTGGGTGTGGGGGGTGGGAGGCATGGGGGTAAGGTCATGGGGCGGGGGGAGCGAGTGTGCATGTGTGTGTGTGTGTGTGTGTGTGTGTGTGTGTGTGTGTGTGTGTGTGTGTGTGTGTGTGTGTGACTCTGTGTGTGTGTGTGTGTGTGTGTGTGTGTGTGTTTTATTCATACTTGTATGAACGTGTTTTTTAAAATTATTATCTGTCTTTGTTCTTCTTCATTTATGTTTTTCTTCTTATTTTCTTCTTCTCCCCCCCCCCCCCCCCCCCCCGCCACTTTGTCCCAGACATGATGATTAACAAGGAAACAAGGACAGGCTGAAAGAATAGGCGATGCCCCAAAAGCCCAGTCCTTGTGTGATATAGTTTGGAGTTTGGAGTTATCTCGGTGTCAACTTTTTCTTTTCCTTCCTTTTCTGTGTTAGCATCAGTATTGTGTCTTTTTCTCGGTACCACCCAACATTCTTTGCTTTCTGTCCCCCAAGCCCCCCCCCCCCGCCCCGGCCCTCCCGTCTCTTTGTTTACTGCCCCCCCCCACCATCCCTCTGTCTTTGTTCGCTGCCCTCAAACTCCCACTTTCTTTGTTTACTGCCCCCCAAACCCCCACTTTCTTTGTTTACTGCCCCCCCACAAGCCCCCTGTCTTTGTTCGCTGCCCC
>NC_134880.1:51216443-51221443 GCF_041734735.1 Babylonia areolata | reverse complement strand
AAGGAAGATGCAGAAAAACTGATATAAATAAGACATGGGGAGTCTCCTGTCCTCACTTTTTCTGAAACACAGCGAGACACTGACAAACTTACAGACAGACCTACAGAGGGAGGAATACATCTATGAGCACTTGTACACTCAGATCATGTAAAGCCATACAACTTTTTGTTCATTCACAACGAACGCCACTTAATTAAGGTACAAATGCAATCCAGCAAAATTCATGGAATAATCCATACTGTCATTGAGGCTCTGTGATGAAGCCAAATCCTCGACAACTGCATGTTCACGCTCATAGACTATCTGGAAAGCCGTAAGTATTTGTTTCTGTTGTTTCTGTCTTGATATGCTTTATCTGTCATGAACAGTCTGGGAAAGTGCTTGATCTTTTTTTTTTTTTTTTTTTTTTTCAATATTTTTTTTTAACTCTCTCCATACGAACGGCGAAAGAGACGATGTTAACAGCGTTTCACCCCAATTACCATCATCAAAATATTGCAAGCGGAAGGCTCTTGTACTGAAGAGGTGAATGTTGATAAAGAATACCACAATTCTGACGACGGAAGCTAAAGGTTGGGTCATTCAGACACCCACTGGACATCCGAGGGGTCCGTGTAGAGGAGAAGAGAGGACTGGCCGTACTGAGTGAGTTAAACTTCTAGAAATAAGTCTTTATTGATTAATAATGACGGATGAGACTGACTGACTAACTGACTGTTTCCATGAAGAACAGGAGTACAGATTGAAGAAATTTATTCCACCATGGTTTCGGATTCGGCCCGAGTCTGAGCCATTTAGCACTTACCGCCTGTCATTCCAGTCCCAGATGGATGCTGACTTACCAGAACAGTTGGGAGGTGGTGGAGAAGGAGAGCAGTGGAAGGCAGGAACAGACGTGAACACAGTCGAAGGAAAGGGTGGTGACGTGGGGGAAGAGGGGTGGGAGGGTTGGGGGGTGGGGGGTGGGGGGGGGGGGTGCGGGGGGGAAGGGACGGTTTGTCACGTGAAAGGTCTGATACGATTGTCTGCAGTGAAGAGAGGTCTGCGCTGTCTGGATGGCTGGTCTGTTCAAGCCGACCGCAGTGACACAGGCTGGAACAAGCGCGAGGCTTTACTGTCAAGGAGGAACTGGCACAACTTCTGATTGGGGGTGGTCTGGTCAGTCTCTGTAGCTGCTCTGTTTTCTCCTGTCTGTGCGACTGGACAACTCACTGTGGATATAGCTCCTACAGCTCAGAGCTTTGAGTGGGGGCGTGGTGCGGGGGAAGGGAGGTGCAGGGGGGGGGGGGGGGGATTTGAGTGGTGGGGTTTGGGGGTGGGGGGCATTTGAGTGGTCGGGGTGGGGGGTGGGGGTTCTGAAGCGTGAATCAAGTTATATGTATACACTAGTTCGAGTTCCATCGATTTTATTCTTATTGCTAAGAATCCTGCACACACAGACAGATGAAGACCGATGTCTTTCATCAGGATGCTAGAACGATGAAAATAAGGAAATGTAGAGTGCCAGCAGATGTTAGTGATGGCGAAGACAAAAATTAACCAAATATTAATGATGATCACAATATTGTTGTTATATAGATAATAATAATTATGTGAACCAGTAAGAAATAGAGGTGGTAGAAAAGTTAAAGAAAAGGGCAGAGGAGAGAGAGAGAGAGAGAGAGAGAGAGAGGTGAGGTTGGCAAAAAAAAAAAAAAAAAAGTGATAAAGCGCATCAGTTCAATTTAGTTCAGTACTCCGGTCATAGTTTGCCCACAAACACGAAATCACACACACACACACACACACACACACACACACACACAAACAAAATCAACAACAACAACAACAACAACAAAACAACGAAAACTAAGGAGGTTAATGATTACATTTCATGCGCAAACACGCAACCAAGAGGAAAATGCACAGGTGAAAGGCAATTCATGCAGTACAACACAGTCCATCCTATCGCTGGAAAGTCACTGAATGCTCCACTCACTGAACGTTTGACTGTTCCCTGATCATGGAAGTCCAAGGAAGGCATGCCCTCCTAGGAACAGGGGGGAATACTCTTGCTGTGTGATGAGGTACGCAGTGGTGGAAAACGTGTTCTCCTTTTCATTTACATAAAGATTGTTTGTCGGTGACCAGAGGTCAGGGTGCTGATTGAGTGCTCCCTGTCTCTGTCTCTCTCTTCCTCTCAGGGAAAGGAGCTCAGAAGATTAGTGTATATCAGCCCGTGTATGCATGCGTGCGTAAGCTGGTGCGTGCGTGCGTGTGTGTGCGTGCGTGCGTGCGTGCGTGTGTGTGTGTGTGTGTGTGTGTGTGTGTGTGTGTGTGTGTGTGTGTGTGTGTGTGTGTGTGACTGAGTTGTATTCCATGCTATTTTTTTTTGTTTCGTGATTAACTCTTGTTGTTGTAGTTGTTGTTGTTGTTACTGTCTACACCGAGTGTCCGTACCGATTTTTTTCTTTCCTTTTTCATCTTTTCTTTTGTGCGTGTGTGTGGGTGTGTGTGTTTGTGTGTGAGGGAGGGCATGGTGTAAAGAAGCTTCCAGCTTATCCAGTTTACCCTCAATAAAACATTTGTTCATTCATTCATTGTTCTGTAGATACTTAGCGAGCTGTCTCTCTTTGTGTTCATATGTCTTTCCTTTGTCTGTCCCTGCCCCCTAACCTTCGATCTAGTGCATTATTGTAGAGGTTTACTGTTTGCCATTGAAGTCTCACAAGCTAGATGTGCGTGTGTGCCCCTTTTAAAGCACGTCACCCAAGACGTTCCAGCAGGTAATAAACCCTCCTTCTGTGTCCCCCCACCCCTCCCCGAACTCTCCTCCTTTCCACTGTAGTGGACAGAAGCAGCGCTGACTGATGGCACCGTACTGAGGCAACGAGGGAGGGCTGGCACTGGCTGGGTAAAACACAGGGAGGGGGGGGACAAGTGGACACAGTCAGGGAAATAAGTGCACGAGTTATCTCCGCTCACGTAAGAATGAATGGGGCGAAGAAAGAGAGAGGGGGGGGGGGGGCTTCTTTAAGGCGCAGTATCTGTCTCCCACAATGGGCAGCAAGGGAGGTCTGTGAGAACGCTGTGTCGGTGCACAGTGAAGGTGAGGGTGATCCATGGCCGCTGCTTGTCCGGAGAGGGTTTTTTTTATATTTTTATTTGTGGCGGTGTGGGTATGAAGGAGTTGGGTTCAGCAGTGTGTGAGAGTGTGTGGTGCTTCAGTATTCACGTATGATTCATGTTTCTGGCAACAACGTCCTGATATTCCATTCCTCGACTTAGAACTTACAGACATAGCGCTTACTACTTCTGATGTTGAAGGTGTTATTCTAAATCTAAATAAAAATAAAGCGGTAGGGCCAGATCTTGTACATAACAGATTGTTAATTGCCTCATTGCCAGCCATTCTAGACCCACTAACCAGGATTTTCAACAAAAGCCTTCATGAATCAAAATTTCCTCTGGTATGGAAAACAGCACATGTAAATCCTCTGCATAAAAAAGCTTCGAAGGAACTTTGTAGTAATTACCGTCCAATCTCTTTGCTTAGCTGTGTTGGTAAAGTCCTTGAGAGATGCATCCATAAGCAAGTTTACAAGTTTTTTTCATCAAATCATATTTTATCTCCTTCCCAGTCAGGTTTTATTCCTGGTGATTCGACAGTAAATCAGTTGCTCTGTATTTATAATGACTTATGCTCATCTTTTGATAATGGAGTCACAACCCAGGCTGTGTACTTTGATATATCTAAAGCTTTTGATCGAGTTTGGCATAAGGGACTTCTTCTGAAGTTAAGAGCGAATGGCATACGAGGCAAATTACTTGGCTGGTTTTCCGATTACCTCTCTAACCGTATCCAAGCAGTTGTTATAAAGAGTGATAAGTCTGATTACAAAGGAATACCCGCAGGTGTTCCTCAAGGCTCTGTACTTGGTCCACTATTATTCCTTATCTATATCAATGATATTGTATACGACATCCATTCAAACATTAAGCTATTTGCAGATGATACAAGTATGTCCTTAGCACTAAATAACCCAAACATCCGTGCACAAACACTCAATTCTGACTTAGAAAAGATAGATTCTTGGGCTAAGCGATGGAAAGTCAAATTTAATGAGGGGAAAACAGAGTTATTAAATTTTTCTCGAAACACTGACACAATTTTACCTCTTACTTTTGGCATCACACCATTACAATGTACAGACACACATAAACATCTAGGCGTCATACTCCAAAACAACTGCAAATGGGAGGAACATATTAAAAGTATAATCAATGCTGTAACTATGTTGGTTTCTTGTCTTAAGACGTATAAGTACAAGTTAAATAGGAGAGCATTAGAAATCATGTACAAATCATTCATATTACCACATTTTGACTATGCTGATATTGTTTGGGATAATTGCACAGATGCACAATCAGATTCTCTGGAAAATTTACAGCTTGATGCATTAAGAACCATAACTGGAGCTGTTCGTGGGACAAGCCACCAAAAAATATACCAAGAATCAGGGTTCTGTACACTTAAGGAAAGAAGGAAAAGACACAAACTTGTGCATTATTTCAAGATGGTTAACGGTCTATGCCCTAACTACCTAAATGGTCTTGTTCCTGGTCTTGTTTCAGACAATAACCCTTACCATAGACGCAGGTCATTGGAACGCACCGTACCAAGATTTCACACCGAACTCTATCGGAAATCATTCATACCATCTACTACTTATCTCTGGAATTCTCTACCTGATTATGTTAAAACCAGCAATTCCTTAAGCCAGCTTAAACATTACCTATGTGCTAACGATGCTGTAGTGCCTAGCTATTATTACTATGGTAAACGGAAGGAACAAATCATTCACTGTCGACTTCGTCTAGGGATTAGTGACTTAAGAGAAGATATGTTCAACAGACATTTAATAAACGACCCACTTTGTGCATGTGGCACTGCAAGCGAAACTGCTGAACATTATTTATTATTTTGTCAAGACTTTCATATGGCTCGGGCAAACACAATC
>NC_134880.1:51208943-51211443 GCF_041734735.1 Babylonia areolata | reverse complement strand
TACGGCCATCAAACTTCCTAAACAGTTTCACAAATGAGTTGGTTTGGGGTGGGTGGGGGGTGGGGTGGGGGAGACTGATATGGATAAAACCATGGCCCTGGAAAGTTGCTGACTGCAGGTTGCAGAAAGGGAGACCAACATGGCTCCAGAAGGTTTTCTCCATGAAGAAGCAAACCGCAGGTCTGCTAAATTATTATATCCAACAAATACAGCGCTTCTGATTTCCCGTCACCATGAACAGGCTGCCCGAGTAAATCTGTGGCAGCAGCTCCATTTGATCCATTCACATCAAAGACAACCTGCAACTTTTTGACAGGGTCGGCGGAACAGCTTTGCTTCAGGATACGCCGGAATCAGCTTGTCATTTGGAACCAAAAGCGAAAAGAAGTATCAAGATTAAACCCACACAGAGTAGCTTGCTTTGTTCTTTTGTTGTATTTCTTACTGTTGTTGCTCTTTCCATTCACACGTTTTTCCTTCGTGCAACATCCATAAAGTGATAGAGTCATCAGCATAACGACAGTGGCTGTGTAATGTCTAAAGATGAATAGCGACTCATTCATAAATATAGATTGATTCCATCCATATATGACAACAATTCTCTTTGTATCTTTTTAGAACAGTATCCCAACATTCACTCATGATTTTGACAATACAATATTCTGACACTTTTACAAACCAACTTTGTATCAAAGGGTGATATCTGGTAATATCTTGAGTTTCGAAAGGTTGCCAAAAAACCCACAATACAACACGATTTTAGACTTGCAAAAAAGAAAATAATCCTGTAGTTGGAATCTGTCTATCTATCTATCTATCTATCTTTGTTTCTGTTTATTATGTGTTTTGGTGGATTTGTTTATTTCTGTCTTTATTCGTTTATTTAATACAGCCCCTTGAAGCCATTCCAGCCTGATGGACCAAGTGGCGACACTGTCTTGTTCTGTCCTGTGTCCACCAGGGCTGAACGTCTACATGGCTTCATCATCTGGCTTCCTCCTCCTCCCCCAGACTGCCGTGTTATGACCTGCATGTATCCTGTCTGCAGAGCGAAGAGATATGAAGACCTGGCTCAGTGACTGGAAAATCTGGACAGGCGGCGAGTGTCAGGGTCTGTCTGATCTCACGCTTCTGTTGCGCCGTTTGTGACGTGCAGGGCGGACGGTTTACATGTCTTAATGAAATTGTTCCGTGCTGCCCGAAACTGCCCTGTCTCTCTCTGCCTGCTGCACTCTGTCTCCAAACTCCTGTCTGCTGTGACGGTCTGATGGCTGGGAACGTCAGAGTGAGAAGAGTTCTGTCACAAGTTTTGCACTGTGATATTCTTGTGGAAAGAAAAGCATCACTATTCCATTTTCTCTCTCTCTGTTTCAGGCCCCACTCCAACAACCCGTCAGAATAAGAAGAGGAGGAGGAATTTTGTTTAATGTCCCGTCATACATATTGGTGATTGAAGACATTTTGTTAAAGTATTTATGAATACATTTGACTATTATCGGTTAGAAGGGGTGGGAGATGTGAATGAATGGAGGGTTGGGGGAAACTGGGCAAATGAGGGTGAAATGAGAGTGAAATCTGAAAAAAAAATCGAAATAGAATTACAAAAAATTACTTAAAGGACTTCGTAAAAGAGAAGTCGTTAAACTGACAAGCGAAACAACTGATAATGAATGCAAAAAGTCAAAAACATCAACGAATAAGAAGAGGTCTGTCACAAGTTTGTATGTACGCCATGTTTTTTGTGGGCGGAACACTGTCAGCATTATAATTCTATCCCTGTCCCCTTTCCCTCCTCTTCCTCTTCCTCAACCCTATCTCCTCCTCTATCCGTTTATTTTCACCCCAGTTGTCCTTTTCTCTTTTTCGTTTTCTCTCTCACATTGTTATATTGTTTACTGATGGACAGAGCAACTTCTCTCTTGTCCTTCGAAATACTCGTCAAGATCCATTTGATTGAAATCGAGGTCCCTTTTCTTCCAGAATACATGTGCCACACTATAACACAATTGCCGAATGGTTAAAGCGCTGGACTTTCAATCTGAGGGTCCTGGGTTCGAATCTCGGTGCACCTGGTGGGTAAAGGGTGGAGATTTTTCCGATCTCCCAGGTCAACATATGTGCAGACCTGCTAGTGCCTGAACCCCCTTCGTGTGTATGCGCACGCAGAAGATCAAATACGCACGTTAAAGATCCTGTAATCCATATCAGCGTTCGGTGGGTTATGGAAACAAGAATATACCCAGCATGCACACCCCCGAAAACGGGGTATTGCTGCCTACATGGCGGGGTAAATAAATAAAAAAAACCGGTCATACACATAAAATGTTACATGTCTGTCTGAGTGTGTATGTGTGTGCGTCTGAAATCTGATTGAATGACACAGGAAACGAAAGATGAGCGCCCAGTGGCAGCCGTCAGTCGTCTCTACCTAGGTAGGCAGCCTGTGGTGCAAATGTCCCCGTGTATGTAAAGCGCTTAGAGCTTGGTCTCTGACCGAGGA
>NC_134880.1:51188943-51203943 GCF_041734735.1 Babylonia areolata | reverse complement strand
AACAACAACAAACAACCAACTCTCAGTCTCTGTGTCTATGTGTGTGTCTCTCTGATAGCTTTCAGGAGTCTTTTTTTTCCCTCTCTCTCTCTCTCCCTCTCTGTCCTCGAATGTGTGTGTGTGTGTGTGTGTGTGTGTGTGTGTGTGTGTGTGTGTGTGCGCGTGCGTGCGTGTGTGTGCGTGTGTGTGTGTGTGTGCGTGCGTGTGTGTGCGTGTGTGTGTGTGTGTGTGCGTGTGTGTGTGCGTGTGTGCGTGTGTATGTGTGTGTGTGTGTGTGTGTGTGTGTGTGAGAGAGAGAGAGAGAGAGAGAGAGAGAGAGAGAGAGAGAGAGAGAATTCGCCCTTTTTCTCATTTGAAAGAAAGAAAGGAAACAAAAGACCCCCACCCCGGCCCCCACGCCAGCACCGAACGTGTTAACCCTTTCATTGCCAAACTCGCATTTATACAGCAGCTAGGTAGAGAACCCATGTCACTGAAGGGTGACCAGATCATGGGTCTGTTATCAATGAACCTTCTGCTCTGTATGTTCGGTGGTAGGATATGCCATATTTTTTTTTATACATCACAGGGGGGGATTCCCAGCGATTCTTTTTCTGTGTTTAAGAGCACGAGGGAATTTGCACTCTCAATCGATTGGCGGTGAAAGGGTTAAAGCTGACAGGCCGGGGCGACAGGAGAAACGAAACAGTGAGAGGTGGGATCATGTCTTGTGAGGCAAGCTGTGATGTGTCTGTCACGAGCACACTCTGCGCTGTGTATGCGAGGTGGATCTTATGTTGACATTGTAGGAAAGTAAACACACACACACACACACACACACACACACACTCATGCGCGCACGCAAACACGCATACACACAGAGACACACATACACATACAAACACACAGCCCCCTCCCACTAGAAAAAGAAAGAAAAACACAAAATACACACCCACACCCACACACACACACTCTCTCGCTCGCACACACACAAACAGACACACACACACATACACCCCCCGTCTCTCTCTCTCTCACACACACACAGACACACAGACAGACAGACACACAGACACAACTAAGAGGTTGAACTCTCTTGGCGCTGTGATGTCAGCTGGGTGCTTTCCATTGATGGCGACGTCTGGAGGTCAGTGCTGAGCTGACCACGCCCTCTGAACGCTGGACACTGTACTGACCAGTGCTGAACACAGGCACAGTGCTGACAGCGGTGAGGATGTACAGGAGGTGATGGAAAAGCAGACATTGACCACCCGGAGATGTGTGTGTGTGCGTGTGTGTGTGTGTGTGTGTGCGTGTGTGTGTGTGTGTGCGCGCGCGCGCGCGTGTGTGTGTGTGTGTGTGTGTGTGTGTGTGTGTGTGTGTGTGTGTGTGTGTGTGTGTGTGTGTGTGTGTGTGAGTGTGTGCGTGCGTGCGTGGATGCATGCGTGTGTGTGTGTGTGTCCGCTCGCGCGTGCGCGCGCGCGCGCGCGCGCGTGTGTGTGTGTGTGTGTGCGTGTGTGCGTGTGTGTGTGTGTGTTTGTGTGTGCGTGTGCGTGCGTGCGTGCGTGCATGTGTGTGTGTGTGTGTGTGTGTGTGTGTGTGTGTGTGTGTGTGTGTACAACACGTGTAACCATATGTATACAGGTCGGTGGCCTTACAATAAAAATTCCGAGTTCTATGCTCTGAATTCTTCGTTCTCTTTTACGTTTCCACGATACCGTTGTCTGTTCAAAGTAGACTCGCAGAAGAAACAAAACTTGATAAAACGTGGGAAGAACGCGAAATCCGTCATTGAACGGTGGATGACTGCCATCAGCGTGGATATTAGTTAACTCTCTCCATACGAACAGCGAAAGAGACGACGTTAACAGCGTTTCACCCCAATTACCACCATCAAAATATTGCAAGCGGAAGGCTCTTGTACTGAAGAGGTGAATGTTGACAAAGAAAACCACAATTCTGACGACGGAAGCTAAAGGCTGGGTCATTGAGACACCCACTGGACATCCGAGGGGTCCGTGTAGAGGAGAAGAAAGGACTGGCTGTACTGAGTGAGTTAATGAAAACTGTCATAGCTGCTGGGTCTTTTCCTGTCTCCCATGCCAACAGTCTGTCTGTCTCTGGTCTTTTGGCAAGAAGGAAGGAAGGCAGGTCAGTGTCTGTGTTGCTGGTTGGACACATGATGAATCTTGACGGAAGGAACGTTAAGTAGTGAGGAGTCTCGTCTTCCGTCTGATTGGTTCAGATTTGACGGGCCACGATTTTCACCCTTCACTTTGCGTCAGCGTTGTCATAAGTTTCTGTCTGTCTGTCTCTTTCAATATGTTTACACACCACCCCTTCATAAGGGGCAAATGGTTTTTAATTTTTTTTATTTTTATTAACCACCCGAATCTCTCTCTCTCTCTCTCGTTCCATAAGGAACATTACACAACTAAACAACGGTAAAACATATTTGTCCTAAGATCTGGGCATATAAGCATTACTGCATCCATCTGACAAATCTACTGATTGTGAATAGTAACATGGTTGAAAACAGCCAGTGTACAACAACAGCAACAAAAACAACATTATTACTCCTAAGTACTACTCGCCTACCTCCTACTACCACTACTGCTGAATTTATATAGCCTACACATATTTTTTCATTATCGTCGATTCCCGGAGATATTCACGAAGGCTAACGTAACTGCCCCTCTCTCTGTGATGCACATACATTGAAAATGGATTTCTGGTCATGTTTTTGATGTTCGCAAAAACATCGGCGAATGGCTTGATCCGTTAACTAATACACCATGGCCGTTGTTATTTCCTCATACTCAACACGTTCTCTACTCTTTGTGAGCGTGGACGGTGCTAAAAACACATTTAGCATATCTCGTTAAGAATCTGTGTGTGTGTCGCTGCCTGTTTCTTTGTGTCCTTATACCGCCTTCACAAATTGAAGCAGACATGCAATTTGAACGAGCACGGAAAAGAAAGCTGTACGCGCAAACAGAAACGAAGCCGAGTCAGCAGCAACGTGAGATAGGGGAAGTTGGGGACGGGGGGGTGGGGAGTGCGGAGGGGGCGGGGGGGTGTGGGGGGGTGAAGGGGAGGAAGGGGGGGGGACGGAAGAGGCCAGAGGAGGGGAGGGATGGGATGGCGGGGGTTGGGGGTTGGACACGATCGGTAAAAAAAGACTTGCGCAAAAAGGAAGCGACGTTGGGTGACAGAAGTCATCCGTCAGTAACCAGGGTTGACGAAGGTGCTGATTTCCTGCTTCTGTGTTTGTGTGTTGGCTTCTGTTTGCCTTTAGGATCTCCTAACAAAAACGACTGGCGGGGAAAAATCTGAATGCGTGTGTGTGTGTGTGTGTGTGTGTGTGTGACAGAAAGAAAGAGAGCGAGAGAGAGAGAGAGAGAGAGAGAGAGAGAGAGAGACGAACAGACAGGTTGAAAACCATTATTTTTCGCTTGCATGTGCATTTACCTCGGAAATTAATGCGACAAATTACAGCACAGGAGACAGATCAATCTTCTACATCAGAATCATTGGTAACAACATGTTCTGTCCCAATTCTGAGTGCTGGTAGTTACAACCACACCATTGTTCAACAAGTAAATAAAAGGTCTATGGTAATCGAACCGATATGCAAAGCATAGCTTGACCTAGTCTGTGAAATCCTCTGCACTTAACATTCTTAGCTCCAGGAGGTAATCCGTTCCTAGCACTCAAGTCATACAGACAAGAGAAACAGAAACAGACCTACAGAGACAAAAGAGATACACCAGTACCAGAGCAGCCTATCAGAAATCGCGCAAAGCCTCTCCTCGACTTGAAAGCCTTGCGCTGTTCCTGTTTGTGTTACTCTTGTCAGCTTGAAGAGATCAGCGATTTGGACATTGCAGACGGCTCTTCACTGAAGACAAATGCATTAGACCTTCAGCGTGACAAACTGACCCTTTCTCCCCACCTCTGATACCCCCCCCCCCCCCCCTCAACACCACCACCTACTGGTTTTATGTCTGTTCCCCCCCCCCCTTTCAGCACACCCCATCTCCACCACTCTCCCGGTAGGTCGGTATCCATTTGGGACTGGAATTATTGGCGGAAAGCGCTAAATGGGTCAGACCAGAGGTATTATTGTTGTGGTAGAGATTTCGCCAAGCCGTCCCCTTTACTGTTAATGGAAGTGGTCAGTGTCATTATTAACCAATAAACAGTGGAGAGGTGGGGGCTAAAGGCGTATTTCCCGGGCTTAAGAGAAGAGGGAGAAGGGTACTACCCTAGATTGTCCGCAAATACAATTTTACGTGACAGAAACAGATAACAGCACGTCCCAGTCGTACTCTGAGTATGGGCACATGACCGAGTGTAATTTGGATCTATGATGAAATCATGTGGACAAATCAAATTTATATTTGGCCCCTCCTCTTACTTGGGAAAGGTAGGTTCGAATCCCGCTCTCGCCCTTCTTCCTAAAATCAAACTGAGCGTCCAGTCATTCGGATGAGACGATAAACCGAGGTCCCATGTGCAGCACGCACTTGGCGCAGTGAAAAAGAACCCAAGAACCCATGGCAACGAGGGTTTTGTCTTCCGGCAAAATTCTGTAGAAGAAATGCTCTCCGATAGGTACACAGATACATAAGCATGCACCCAAGGCCTGATCGAGCGCGTTGGGTTATGCTGCTGGTCAGGCATCTGCCTAGCAGATATGGTGCAGCGCATATGGATTTGTCCGAACGCAGTGATTCCTCCTTGAGAGGCAGAAGCTGAAACTGAAACTCACGGACAACCATCTTCACCTAATCTGTTGATATCTCGACAAGGAGACGCTTCCTCTAGCAGCCTGTGTCTGACTTGTCCTCCCCCTGTGTTCAGCATCGAGACACAATTACGTACAGAGCCGAGTTCCAGATCCGCCCAATCGAATTACGCCTTTTAGCATAGGAGGACAAGACAACAGTCTTCCAATCGAATCACGCCTCTCAACTGACAAGACACCAGTCCCGGGCACGTGACAGCCGTCCCCGGGCTGTGTTTTGTCTTGAGGAGTGTACAAGTTTACCATGCTGCCAACCCTCCCGCCTGCACTCTGTCAGATCACTTACCCTGAGTATGGTTGTATGTTTACTTTTGGCATTGTCTTCAGGCCGTAGACTGTTAAAGAGGTTTGTCTTTGCCACTCGTGCCGTGCTCCTGTCTCTGAAAGACTGTTCTTCAGTAAACATTATTGGGGGGGTACAACATTTATTTGATGCTTCGTTTTCTTCTTACATTATAATAATAAATAAACATAATTCTTCCTTTTTGTTTATCAGGATACATGTTTCCTATGTTCAATTTTCCTCAACACATGATACAAGCAAAACGTGTCAATCTCCTCATCCATTTCAGAGACATACATTCGTTATCAATGCGCTCGGTGTATTCGGTCTTTTAAAAATACCTTTCCACCAAAGGCGATGTCTATCAAATAAATGAATTTGTTCAAAACACTGTCTGTCTTTTTTTTTTCTGCTTTAGCTCCTGTGGGAAAAAGAATCATGGTTCCTTTCACTTTGAAGAAAAGGAAGGAAATGAAAACACCCTCATGCGAACCAATGAACAGATGTAACCTGACAGACCTGCTGACAAGGGAGACAAACCGGTCAGAAGTATGGCGGTGTGTTGACATGAGTTGTCGTCTGTCTGTGACGTGTGGGATCTGCACTATGTCTGTGAAGTCAAGTCAATTCAAGTCAAGTCAACTTTCTAATCTCTCAAAAGAAATTGCCATGTGGTCGTCTACTGACAGTGGATATCATCCTTGGTGATGTGATGCCAACTGGGTGCTTTCCATTATGTGGGAAATGGAAACATCTGTGTGGTTGTAACACTGTCTGCCTCTGTGTCTCTCCTTTCCTCACTCCCTTGTTCTCTTTCGCATAATACTATTGCCAGTGTAACGCAAATTTGCAGCAGAGAGAGCTGACACAATATGGGAAGAAAATGGGATCACAAAGTGGATCAGAGTCATCAGTGTGGAGAGTAATGAAAATGACCACAGCTGCAGGCCCTTTCCCTGGCCCCAGTACCTGTCACACATCTGATAATGGTGTGTAGCCCTGTGGCAAGAAGAACGTCGTTGCTTGTTTCATTGAATGGACACGTGATTACACTATGGCCGCAGGAAATGTAAGTAGCGAGGAGTCTGCCTTCTGTCTCACTGGCTCCGGTCTGGCAAGACTCGATTCTGTTTCCATTGCATGGGGACTGCTTGTCGATGGCTGGGTGAGCAATCTACGGCTGTGTCTCGCTTGTCCTTCCAGGTTTCAAATAAAGCCGACAAACGCTCCACACTTTTCACTCAAAGTGTTCATTTAGCTCAGACGAATCCATCACGGAATCACGTTAGCGGGAAAGGGGCAGTGGCAGAATGCTTAGAGCCTTCCGCATGTCGCGTAGTATGACCAGAAGGCACCCCGGTCTCGACACAGCCACGTTTTAGCAATAAGCACAGAGCAGACATTACATTTTTCACCGCATACCCTGGACAGAACACTGAGCACACTGGATGTCCAGGTTACATAGTTCGGCATGTCAGAAAACAACAACGCTTCAACGTTGCATTCTGTGGGAGACTGTTGATGGAACCGTTACTGTATGTCTTAGCGAGATATACGTAATACATAATGTCCAGTCGCTGCTGACCATTGAGTATTGAACACCCCAAAGACTTCGGAGCCAACCATTGTCTTTAATTTGGAAACTGTTCCCATTTGGATTCTTTAATGCATGGAGTGGTCGCCAATAGCTTAGTTAATCAATAAGCAGACGCTTAGACCCGAAAATGAATATTTCTTGCACACATCAGAACTGATTTTAGCAGAACCACGAAGTTATCATCGGGTACTCATTTTTTGAGACCTGAGAAACTAATGGATAAAGTTCACCCTGGCATATTGATCCTGTAGGAAAGTTTCCCAGTTTGCCTGGGGCACTACTAACTGAACCAATCCGAGAACATTTCGGTTGTGATGCAGCCATTTCTATCATCTGCTTCACTGAGATGTGCACTATATTTGCGTGTAGCGAGATGCTGAGAAAGTAAGTGCCTCAATTACCTCTACTGATTGCAAATGATTTGAAAACCACCGTGCTGTAAGTTTGCAAGCAGAGCTTTATTACGCCAGTCAGGCACACTAGCTTTGATACGCAAGTGTCTCGCACATCCGTTAATATTATGCTTTTAAATGCAAGTAGGTGCAGGGAGGATACAAAATGAAAAACGATTTTTTTTTGCAAAACGTACAGCGTGAAATATAAAGCAAGTATTGATTTTTTATTTCGAATTAAAAAAAATTCAATGATTTGAAATGAAAGGATCAAAACCATAGCGAAACGAAAGAGAAAAAAAAAGGACAAACATGAATGGGTTATTTTCAAGCAAACTTGTTCTGGTTGGACTCAATACTCATTATTTACAGCGCTTGAAATAAATCCATACTAATGTATATGAGAAGCGATGACTAAATGGTACTGTACTGGCGGATGGATGAATGGACGGACAGAACTGATTCAACAAACATACAGGACATGGAGTGGGAGGGGAGGGGAGTAAAGTCAGGGATGGGGATGGGGTAGGGTGAGGGGGGAGGGGGAGATGGGGTGAGGGAAAGGAGCTAGGGGTGGGGAATGAAACACACACAGAGAGAGAGAGAGAGAGAGAGAGAGAGAGAGAGAGAGAGAAAAGGAACAGCAACGCTGTTCTTTCCACAAGAATATCACAGTGCAAAACTTGTGACAGAACTCTTCTCACTCTGACGTTCCCAGCCATCAGACCGTCACAGCAGACAGGAGTTTGGAGACAGAGTGCAGCAGGCAGAGAGAGACAGGGCAGTTTCGGGCAGCACGGAACAATTTCATTAAGACATGTAAACCGTCCGCCCTGCACGTCACAAACGGCGCAACAGAAGCGTGAGATCAGACAGACCCTGACACTCGCCGCCTGTCCAGATTTTCCAGTCACTGAGCCAGGTCTTCATATCTCTTCGCTCTGCAGACAGGATACATGCAGGTCATAACACGGCAGTCTGGGGGAGGAGGAGGAAGCCAGATGATGAAGCCATGTAGACGTTCAGCCCTGGTGGACACAGGACAGAAGAAGGGGTTGAATGGACATCCTGACACTCTCTCACTGCTTGGTCAATCAGGCCTGAATGGCTGCAAGGGACTGTCTATTTGAATAAATCCGTAGATAAGCGAGTAGATTGATAGACGAATAAATAAATGAATGAATGAATGAAAATAACAGTACAAAAATTAAGATGCCGATCCATAAGTACATGAACACTAAACATATGTCCAGTCACTGCTAGCTAGATAGCTAGCTAAACGCAATGACTGACAGGTCTACAGAACAAACAAAAAACAACAACAAACAAGAACAAAACAAAACTCCATCAGTCCACTGCTCTTCCTCCAGCTCTGAAGCTTTAGTACCTGGCCATGTAAGTGTGTGAGGCTAGGTGGCTGACTGGCATTTTTGTGTTGGTGCGCTATGTACTGGTTGATATGTGGCACCAACCATCTGTCTGAGGTCGTCGTTTCTGACCCGGTCCCTCCTGCTTTTGCCAGACCAACAAAAGTGAGAAACTCTACAAAAACAAAACAACAACAACAACAAAAAAACACACACAAAAAAAACAAAAAACAAAACAAAAAAAACAACAACCAGAAAAAAGCATAAAGCCAGCCATTGTAAATGGATGCTATCAGCAGACTACTACTTCTCGCTCCATATGTCTAACGGTTCCCATCATGTTCTGATACAAACTGTCCCACCCAGCCACTCAAAGAAGGTGAAGGGTAATTTGACTTGAAGAAATCAAATGGATCTGCCGCCACAGGTTTACTCGGGCAGCCTGTTCTAATCCCTGATGGTGATGGGAGGTCAGGAGAGTTGTCTGCCTTGGTAGACGACTATTTAGCAGAGCGACTGGTGGGGGAGGGGGGTGGGCGTGGAACTGTACTGGTCTCACTTACTGCAGCCTGCATTCTGTATCTGTCAGTGGTTTTAACCATATCGGTCTCCCCTCTCGCACACACCCAACTGACTTGTGTAACTTTTAGGACTTCGGATGGAGTGGGAGCCGACCCCACAAAAAAACTTCCAAGCAGACAAGGCTATCGCTGACATGCAGCCGACTCAGCTGACAGACACTGGGCTTTGAGTGGAGAACAATTCCCCCACTATCACTTCACTTTAAGAGGCACCCATCACCCTGATGGTCGTTACCCAAACCGTCCGAGTAAACAAGCCAATCACTGACGTGCAGCCGTCCTGACTGACAGGTCCTGCGCGCGAGTTGAGAATGACTCCCGCTATCGCCTTACTGAGGGGCGCTCTTAGTCTGGCTCCCACAGGGGGAAACAGATAAAAAAAACCAACCCACTCAAATCAAGACAATGAAACCCCCCACTCCCCAAAACAACAACCCCCCCCCACCACCCACCCCCAATACAACTCCCTCCCCCCAACAAACAACAACAACAAAACAACAACCAATGTTAGGCCCAAGGACGAAACTTTTCTTTAAAAGGACTGCATTGGATAATATCCCTTTGATAAAAAAAAAAAAAAGATTAAAGGCTCGATAAACTTTTACGGCCATTGGCGTAGTAAAATCATATCCACTGTGTCCAGGGTTCGGCATAGGAAGGCGGGGCCCAATCCTTTCCTTCCGCCGTTTTAACCTTCCCCAACTCTGGGTGGAGGGAAGAAAATCGGGAGTGAAGTGTCTTTCCCAAGGACACAACACACAGCCGGAACGGGGCATCGAACCCCGGTCACTGCTTCAACACTGGATCACAAGTCCAACGCCTAACCAATTCTGCCACGGCGCCTGGCAGTTCTACAGAAATCCGATCACGCTCCAAAAGAGAAAGGAAGATGGCGTGTGTAACTCTTCACCATCACAGTAACAATGTTAGTCTGCTTCAGTTGTCGTCTCCAGCAATACAAATCCCGAAAGGGACACAGACGTCTTGAGAGTATGGGGAGTGGAGGTGGCCACAGGGGTTAGTCTGGAAACGGGAGAAGGGTAAGTGATGGTGTTTAATGGAAAGAAGGTGGGAAAAAAACACACTGAAAATTAGTTTGTTGAATTTTCGAATTCACGGTTTGATGTTATCTCGCAGCAAAGTTGGCTTTACGCTGTCCAAGTTCTTGGCCTTTTTAAAGGCGGCTGCGGTTGATAAACTGGATCACCACGAAGCTTTAACTCTTTCCATACGAAACGGCGAAAGAGACGACGTTAACAGCGTTTCACACCAATTACCATCATCAAAATATTGCAAGCGGAAGGCTCTTATGCTGAAGACGTGAATGTTGACAAAGAATACCACAATTCTGACGACGGAAGCTAAAGGTTGGGTCATTCAGACACCCACTGGACATCCGAGGGGTCTGTGTAGAGGAGAAGAGAGGACTGGTCGTACTGAGTGAGTTATGTCAAACTGATAACGACTTCCACGTGTGTGATCTGGTAAGCTCTGTAATCTTTTGGTTGTTGTGTTACTAGTCAGTTCGTATGTTTGGGTAAGATACTGAAATTGATTTGATTGTCCTAGAGTTATACATTGATAGGATTATCAGTTCCCTCACGAGTGGCTGTTGTAGGATAAATTCCTGAAAATTGTTCCCTCTCTATTATAGGAAAACTCACACATCAGAGCCGCCTAAGAGAGAGAGAGAGAGAGAGAGAGAGAGAGGCTCTAATGTTCCAAGGAAAACACAATCACATCCCATTACCAGACAGTATCCAATCTGTAGTGTCAAGTTAACATCGCAAAGTTCACGACGCAGCCTACTGATATCATTACGGGAAAAAGTAATCAGGAGGCAACAAAAAACCCCACAAAAAAAACAACTGGTAACAAGAAACGTGAAGAATGAAAAAAAACAAACATGATTCGTTGAGCAGCGAGCTGTGACGGTTAAAGTGATAAGAAGCTGGTTCAGGTGTGAAGACAGGGACTGGGTATTGATTGATTACGGATGAGACGACCGCACAGCGTCCAATCAGAGCTGAAAACATCATTCTCCAAACCACACTCCTTTTTCAACGCCCCCATAGCTTTCCCGCGCGAGTGTTCTCTCTCTCGCTCTCTCTGTGTCTCTGTCTCTCTCTCTGACACACACACACACGCGCGCACGCACACACACACACACACACACACACACTAATATCACTTCAAGTGGAAGGACGTTAAAATGAAGACAACACTCACACACAGACACAGACGACACACACACACACACGAGCGTACTTGCATATTCACAGCTTCACCGTTTTGTTTTCAACACAAGCAGCATACATCACGTGCAGACAAATGTCCTTCCTGCCCAGCAGTTCACCCTGCTGGAAATGTCAGAGCGAAACAAAACAAGACACAAACATCAACACAAATCAACATCGTCTCCAATCCCAGGGACAAATCATGGCTGCTGTCAGCCCACGTTGCTGTGGCGGAAGTTTGTTTTCAGCCAATCAGCTGGCCCCTGCTCTTTTCTCCCACCCTGCTAGGTTTGATTTGTATCTGTTGGCGCAGATGATTTTCCTTTTTTTTTTCGTGATTAAAAAACCCAACAAACTTCTGTTTGCTGTTTTGTTGGAGGAGGGAGAAAAGGAAGGCTGCATGGAGAGAGAGAGAGAGAGAGAGAGAGAGAGAGAGAGAGATCACACCACGTCCAATAGATACATATCTGGAGGAATATGAACATGACGTTTTAGCAGTGGTAACAAAAGAAATATCCAGACAGAGAACTAAAAACGAAACGCGTTGTCAAAAACACGGAGAAGTTTGCTTTCAACCTCATCCTGCTTTTACCTCCCAACCCTCCAGTTTGGTTTGTATCTGTTTGTGCGGTTCATTTTCATTTTCTTTTTTGGTTTTGTTTTGACTGCATGTTTCCAACTGTTTGTCAGAAGGCCATTGGAAAGCTACAGAGAGAGAGAGAGAGAGAGAGAGAGAGGAGAGAGAGAGAGGGAGAGGAGAGAGAGAGAGATAGAGACAGAGAGAGATAGAGAGAGACAGAGATAGAGAGAGACAAAGAGAGAGAGGGAGAGAGAGGGAAAGAGAGGGAGAGAGAGAGAGAGAGAGGGAGAAATAGAGAAAGAGTGAGAGAGAGATAGAGAGAGAGGGAGTGAGAGAGAGAGATTGATTGATTGACTGATGTGGATACTTATATAGCGCCTATCCTCGGTCAGAGACCAAGCTCTAAGCACTTTACATACACGGGGACATTTGCACCACAGGCTGCCTACCTGGGTAGAGACGACTGACGGCTGCCACTGGGCGCTCATCATTCGTTTCCTGTGTTATTCAATCAGATTTCAGACGCACACGCATACACACTCAGACAGACATGTAACATTTTACGTGTTTGACCGTTTTTATTTATTTACCCCACCATGTAGGCAGCCATACTCCGTTTTCGGCGGGGTGGAGGGGGGGTGCATGCTGGGTATATTCTTGTTTCCATAACCCACCGAACGCTGGCATGGATTACAGGATCTTTAACGTGCGTATTTGATCTTCTGCGTGCGCATACACACGAAGAGGGTTCAGGCACTAGCAGGTCTGCACATATGTTGACCTGGGAGATCGGAAAAATCTCCACCCTTTACCCACCAGGTGCACCGAGATTCGAACCCAGGACCCTCAGATTGAAAGTCCAGCGCTTTAACCATTCGGCTATTGCACGAGAGAGAGAGAGAGAGAGAGAGAGAGAGAGAGAGAGAGAGAGAGAGAGAGAGAGAGAGAGAGAGAGAGAGAGAGCACATCCCAACATTATGGATATGGACATTATTTTGAGTTCGTACATGGAAGCAAAAATATAATAATACAGGTTTCCAACCAAGAATCAGAGAAGAGAGTAGAAACAACACTGAGTCACTGGCCTGAAACATTTAAAAAATTTTTTTACCAGAGCAATAAAAATTAAAAAGAAAGAAACGCACGTGTTTCTTAAAAAGCGATTATACAGGCGTTGGAATAAAAAAAACGAAAGAAAAGAAGAAGAAGAAGAAGAAGAAGAAGAAGAAGAAAAGAAATCCAGTAATTCGCTACCAGACAGACGCTTAGAAACTCCGTGTGACGAAACGACACATAATTAACACACCCATAGACCGTCATGCCACATGAAAATGACACGGCCATTCAAATGACAAAACACTGGAGAACGTCTACTGTATAATCACCGATACACAGTTTCAGTTTCAGTAGCTCAAGGAGGCGTCATTGCGTTCGGACAAATCCATATACGCTACACCGCATCTGCCAAGCAGATGCCTGACCAGCAGCGTAACCCAACGCGCTTAGTCAGGCCTTGAGACCGATACACACGAGCCATATATCTGCAGAAAGTTAATATCATCAAAGATGAAGAGACCACGAATGCAACTAAATTGGAACGCACTTCAATGAACCCTATTTGCGGACTAGACACATCAATGACCCATGAAGTCACATTTTGCTGAATCACGCTTTTATTTTAGCTCCATACCCTCTCGTTGTGTGTGTGTGTGTGTGTGTGTGTGTGTGTGTGTGTGTGTGTGTGTGTGTGTGTGTGTGTGTGTGTGTGTGTGTGTGTGTGTGTGTGTGTGCGCCGTGGAAGCTGCGATACATTGACTAGAAATGAGTGTGTGGAGGAGGGGGGTAGAGGAGGTGCAGGGTAATGTGTGTGTGTGTGTGTGTGTGTGTGTGTGTTGGAGCTCATGTACGTTTATATGTATTTGACTGTGCTTTCATATCTGTGAAACTGCATGTTTGGTGCATATCTGTTATGCATGTGTGGGTGTATGTGAGAATGTGTGTCTTCATGTTTTACATTTATTTGCTTATTTATCATCAGTGTTGTCTTATTTATTATTTATTATTATTTTAAAAAAAATATCATTACTACTACCTTTTTTATATTATAATTATTATTCATTTATTTATTTATTTATTTATGTAAGCTTATCTATTATTTATTCACCTTTTTTTTTCTCAAGGCCTGACTAAGCGCGTTGGGTTGCGCTGCTGGTCAGGCATCTGCTTGGCAGATGTGGTGTAGCGTATATGGATTTGACCGAACGCAGTGACGCCTCCTTGAGCTACTGAAACTGAAACCCTCTCAGATATGGATAAGCCCAACGCCTACATTCCTACGCTATAACACAAAACCTCCTTGGATAAAACGGTAGCCATGGGCTGTTCTGAACTTCGCTCTGCACTGACAAAGCATTCTTCCAGACCTCCCTTGCTGGCGCTGTCAGTGTAGCGACGCGCTCTCCCTGGGGAGAGCAGCCCGAATTTCACACAGAGAAATCTGTTGTGACAAAAGAGTAATACAATACAATGCAATACAATACTCACATCATGACTGAAAATATAACAAAAGGCTTTGTCACTCTCAGTTGCTTTATTAAGGGGAAAGTACATGTTAGCTCACTTATGGAATTATTTTGAACTGCTCTTCCCTACACATACATATTCCCCATAGCCTACCAGTTCTTCACTAGATACCGGTTTTTATAGAACCCCAACCACGTTCCTGAAGAGAAAGGAAGATGCCATTCGGAATCCCTTGCTATCACTGTAATGATTTTAGTCTGATGTAGTTTTTTTTTGTCCCCAGTAATACAGTTTCCAAGGGAACAAAGGCGTCCTGGAAGGCACTGGGAGGGGAGGTGGGGAGGTGAGGTGGGGAGTTAGCCTGAAATTAAGTAGGAGCGTGTGTGTGTGGGAGGGGAGGGGGGGGGGAGGAGGTGATGGAAGGAACAGAGGGGCAGAAAATTAGTTTACTGGTTTTCAAGTTAAAGATTCTGATAGGATCTCAGAACAAAGATGGCCTTACGCTGTCTGAATGGCTCGTTGGCTGTTGCGAATTAAAGTGAATTAGCCTGAAGTTCTTTTTGTTGTTGTTGTTGTTGTTGAAAAACTGTTTTCAATGGCATTACTCCCACGCCGCTCATGTCAAGTCCTCACTCAGGTACACGTTCACAG
>NC_134880.1:51178943-51181443 GCF_041734735.1 Babylonia areolata | reverse complement strand
CGCTTCTGACTAAAGTGGTTCATATTTTATCTATTTATTTGTTAAACTGCTGAACAACTTTCTTTAACGAGATTACACTTTTACGTTGAGAAAGATATGGCCAATGTTTCTACAGACAAACAATACGTTCGATAATACAATCTATGTCACATTGCAGCCATTGCGCACATTAAATGACTTCAGTGTGGGGAGATCCTTGCATCGAAAATCTGCCTTTTTCATAACGCAAAAATTAAGGCTATCAGCACAAACACGACACTAAACCGTATACACAATTCAGTGTATATGTTTCCAACAACCTCCCTTAGACTGAAATACACACTCAAAGGCATGGGGGAAAAAAAAAGGAAGAAAAATGATATGACCAGGCAGCATATTTCTCTTCCCCTCCCCCAACCCGACCTCCCCCTCCCCCACAAAGCACAGCTTCAGAGCAGAATGTCGGAGGTCAGAACTGTTTTCGTGTGGCGTCGAGGGGTCTGATACGATTGCAAGTTTCTGGCGGCTCTGGAACTCATCCTCCTAGCTCCGTCATTGTGTCAGCAAAGGGGAGTAAGATGGAAGGGGAAACAAGCCACCTGACCCAGTCAGATGATTCCTCGGCGAGTGGGGCTGAGGGGGGTGGTAATGGGGATGGATCGTTTGTAGTGCACTCTTTCTTTGCCTTACTGGGGGGGTCAGAATGGAGGGGGAAAAGGTGCTGTTCGCTTTAGTATTAAAATTGGGTTTTTTGTCTATGACACTGTATAGTAACTGTTTATATTGAGTGTATGAATTGATCTGTGTGTGTGTGTGTGTGTGTGTGTGTGTGTGTGTGTGTGTGTGTGTGTGTGTGTGTGTGTGTGTGTGTGTGTGTGTGTGTGTGTGTGTGTGTGTGTGTGTGTGTTCGCGCGCGCGTGTACGCATGTGCATATGTCTGTTTGTGTGCGCGCGAGTATATTATATATACATACAGGGCGGGCTGGGGGCGGAGTGGGGGCGGGGGGGGGGGGGGGGGGGTTGTTCCGGGGTGTTTGTTGTGACTGTTTCGTTCTCCACGAAAAGGCCCCCCACAGCCTGTAGGGGGGGCAATGAATTCATATCCACTGCGTCTAAGGCTTTGCATAGCAAGGCGGGGCCCAGTCCTCTCCTTCCGCCGTTTTAACCTTACCTAAACCCAAGTCAGATACCCACGCATTAGCACCTGGGTGGAGTGAGGGAAATCGGAGTAAAGAGCATTCTCCAAGGGTACAAGACTATGCCAGAATTAGGGCCTCGAAGCTCTGTTCACTGGTAAACGCTGGATCAGATGTCCAATGTCTGATTCTGCAACATACATATAATTATACATGCACTCACGAATTCTGCTTTAGTGCAGTTGATATATTTAATGTGTTTGGGCGCGTGCGCGCGTGTGCATGTGTGTGTGTGTGTGTGTGTGTGTGTGTGTGTGTGTGTGTGTGTGTGTGTGTGTGTGTGTGTCTAAAAATATGTGTGTTTTTGAGCTGTTGTAATGTTTTATGTTATGTTATATCTGGCTCGATGATGTAAGGCGCTTTGAGCAGCATTAGTACTGGATATCGCGACATAGAAAAGTTATGAATTATTATTATCATTATTACATATGTCTGTTGGTGATGAGTGGTATTGAACTTTTTGTTGGTTTTGTCGTTGTTTTTACTTGTTCAGTTACAGCACCGAGATTGCCTTTAAAACTTCGACAAGGAAATACACAATACGAACTCAATGTGCACACATACATTACAGATCGAGAGAGAAATACACTTATATTTGAGGACAAACAAACAAACAAATATATACATACATATATATATATAAATATATAAATATATATATATATAAATATATATATATATATATATATATATAGAGAGAGAGAGAGAGAGAGAGAGAGAGATAGATAGGGAGAGAGAGAGAGAGAGAGAGAGAGAGAGAGAGAGAGAGAGAGAGAGAGAGAGAGAGAGAGAGAGAGATTCGGATTTCAGATTCAGATGGTTTAACTCACTCAGTACGGCCAGTCCTCTCTTCTCCTCTACACAGACCCCTCGGATGTCCAGTGTGTGTCTGAATGACCCAACCTTTAGCTTCCGTCGTCAGAATTGTGGTATTCTTTGTCAACATTCACCTCTTCAGTATAAGAGCCTTCCGCTTGCAATATTTTGATGATGGTAATTGGGGTGAAACGCTGTTAACGTCGTCTCTTTCGCCGTTCGTATGGAGAGAGTTAATCGTATTTGGGCCACAAGCCTATACACAATCAATCAATAAATAAATGAAAGTAAATAATAGCGGGGACGGGATAAGGAGAGAGAGAGATGGAGAAAGATGGAGAGAGAGAGGATGAGAGAGAGAGAGGGAGGGGGAGAGATGGAGAGAGAGAAAGATGGAGAGAGAGGGAGAGATAGAGAGAGAGATGAGAGAGAGATAGACATAGAGATGGAGAGAGAGAGAGATGAGAGAGAGAGATAGACATAGAGATGGAGAGAGAGAGAGAGAGGGA
>NC_134880.1:51168943-51171443 GCF_041734735.1 Babylonia areolata | reverse complement strand
GCAAGAGAAAGAGAAGTACAGAAACAGAGAGACAGAGCTATCCGTGATCGCATGATTCGATGCAACAATTTACACGAACCTTGGCCAGCCCATCGCTTTGTGCGGCAGTACATTTTCCGATCACTTCAATCCCCTTTCGCACAAGAAAATCAATAATGAAAAGAAGGAAGAAGAAAAAAGAAGAGGTAATCGCAAAAACAGATGAAAAAAAACCAAACCGAAAAAGAAGAGAAAAAGAAACATAAAGTGAAGAATTGTCAATTGAGCACTAGAAAAACCTTTTCTTTTATGGCAAATCAATTTGCTTTGAGTGTATTAGTATTAACGAAGGCCTATTTCTGAAGACCGAACAAGAGGATTCCGAGTTTCTGGGTAAGAAAAGAATACAACACAGTCCTAAACGCAAAAGATACGATGAAAATATAAATTGTTCAAAAATAAAAAGTATCCCGACTGCTTGAATGCAACACTGCTTTCTATAAACTCACATTTTATATGCAGCCATATTGTATAACAAGTTACATTACCAAACCTGCATCAGAGCTGTGATATAGTTTTGTAGCATTCTAGGACTGACGCAATTGTTTGCATGCTAAAAATGTCATTGTGGTAACTGGTTGCAAGTTTCATGCTGTGTGATCTCACAGGCGAAAATAAAAAGGCCAAAGATAACCACAATCAAATACGAAAGATCAGCAAGCAGACGTATTCAGTGATAGAAATAATAGATATTCATACAGTCTGTGCTGAAAGGGGGCTGAATACAAAGCATGTCTGGAACGCGAAGCAGGGTAAACACAAAAATAGTTTATATATTTACTATCGAAGGAGATAAAATTAATGCCTGTTGAACAGGCACCACCTTGAATGGTGGTCTGGACGCTAGTCATTTGGATGAGACAATAATCCGAGATCCCGTGTGCAGCATGCACTTAGCGCACGTAAAAGAACCCACGGCAACGGAAGGGTTGTTCCTGGCAAAATTCTGTAGAAAAATCCACTTCGTTAGGAAAAACAAATAAAACTGCACGCAGGAAAAAAATACAAAAAAATGGGTGGCACTGTAGTGTTGCGACGCGCTCTCCCTGTGGAGAGCAGCCCGAATTTCACACAGCGAAATCTGTTGTGGTAAAAAGATATACAAATACAAATTCTCATCAAGCATTGTAGTGCCAGACTGGAAGTACGGTTTTGGGCGTTCCCGTTTCAACGTATACATAAGAACGGAACTGTTTGTTACACCATCTAATCTCCTATCACACGACTATCACCAAGGTACATTTTGAACAAACCTTTTCTTTACCTGTGTGCTCCCTGAACTGGTAGCATAGGCAGCATTGACTTAAGTTGTATAGGCTGCCTTGTAAATGGAGAGAGTTGCTACTCTCTTTTTTTTTAAATTCTTTACTCTCCTCACCACCTTGTTCTTCCATTACGACCAACATTAACTCACTCCCTACTAATTACCTGGTATCAAGTAATGACAGGCGAGAGCGTTGCCTACTGATTACCGCAAAACACGTTCTGACTTTCAAAAATGTCCACGCCTCACACAGATGGGAATGGCCAATGCTGAATGGGTCTCCTGTCTTGTCTTATTAGCATAGCAAAACATCAGACCACTGGTACCTGACCAATCTTTGCCTGTCGCTGAGGTTTTTTTGCTGACAATGTTGTGGTGGTCGGTGACAGCTGAGTATCGTTATATTTCAACAGACCACTGAAATTTGATTATGGGTCACGGGATATTGGCCGCACGTATTAATCTTTTATTCTATGCATGCGTATACACTGACTTGGGGGGATAAGGGGGTGCCGGGAGGGGGGGGGGAGGGCGTGGGGGCGGGGTTCAGGGCGATAGGGATCTCTATACATGTTAACACAGTTGTATAGGAAGCATGTCTACTCTGAGCTCAACCTCCACTCAGTCAAATGGTCACTGCCATCGGACTGAAGGTCTCTCTCTCTCTCTCTCTCACACACTCACACACACACACACACACACACACACACACACACTCTCTCTCTCACTCTCTCACACACACACACAAACACACAAACACACGGAGAGTCACGTCCTCTACATTGCAAACCCGACGGGCAATCGAACTTCCCGTCAGTTGTGAGAGCCTATGGCAGTGCAAAACAATGAGTCCTGTGTGTCCCATCAAACGTTTTCGTGCAACAGAGTGCACGGAGACAAAGATGGGAAACACACACGCACGCGCCTGTCCGTGCACGCAACACACACACACACACACACACACACACACACACACAGCGGAAAATTTTTTCTCACAACTCGTTTTGGTACAAAAGGAGGAGGTAAGCAAACGAAAAGGCCACTTAGTTGGAACGCAATAAAACTACACAACTCCAATCGGTCTTGGGGACAAAGCAATGCCAATTGTCCCTCGCCGTCCCCTCGCTAGAAGATTGTTTTAGCCAATCAGCTGCCCTCCTGCCCTTTTCCCCGGAGCTGCTGCAACAACTTTTGTTT
>NC_134880.1:51158943-51163943 GCF_041734735.1 Babylonia areolata | reverse complement strand
TGTGTGTGTGTGTGTGTGTGTGTGTGTGTGTGTGTGTGTTTCTTCTTTTTTTTTCTTCTCAAGGCCTGACTAAGCGCGTTGGGCTATACCGCTGGTCAGGCATCTGCTTGGCAGATGTGGTGTAGCGTATATGGATTTGTCAGAACGCAGTGACGCCTCCTTGAGCTACTGAAACTGAAAACTCAGTTTAACGGACTTTTCACTGCTGGAAGTGATTCTGCGACTCTCTCTCTGTCTCTGTCTGTCTGTCTGTCTTTCTCTCTCTGTGCGCGCGCGTGTGCCTACTTGCGTACGTGTGTGCAACCCGCCAGCCCCCATTACCATCGCGCACTCGCGCGCGTACGTTCTTGTATGTTTCTGTATATAACCCGACTCACATGTCATATATCAAAAGCACACAAAGAAGACACATAAATAATATTTACAGCCACTACAGTAGACGTTCCAGGCGAAGACGACAAAAAATATCACTATTGCCCTAACCTCCAACCAACTTTGGCAGCCATCTCCACTCCAGCCCTTTGAGACAGCAGGGGAGGGGGAAGGGGGGGGGGTGGTGGTGGTGTAGATTCTCGACCCTCTGAAGAAAAGGTCCTCTTTCCTCACCACATTGATTTCTATGTCGGATGCTTGGGAGATGGAGGGGAGCGGGGCTGGGGGTAAGAAGGAGAAAACCCTGCGCTTATCTCCCCTTGCGAGCACCGCTCCCTTTCCCCCCCTCCCCCTCCTAGCAGTAAAATTCCAACCCCGGCACTTTTTCTATCGTCAGTTGGATCACCACTACCCCTCCCCCTGCTTCCATCCAATAATCTTGAAAGGGTGAAACCCGCAGGTGAAACGGAAAAGGACATTTTTTTTCTATATTCCTGTAGGAACATCATTTTGCTTTGTAAAACACGCCAGAGCATATGCACATGCAAAGATCCGGAGCAAATGACTTTTCTGTAACGAGTCCAGAAGTTAAGTCGAAACGATACGAGCTTGGCTGTTTTTTTTGTTTTTTTTTCTGCAAAAGGGTCTATTAACTAGGCTTGTTTTGTTTTTATTGTGCACGGTAAAACTGGCCCAAGAGGGCTTGTTTGCCAAGTTGCTCAGTTTAGGTCGGTGTGACAAAAAAGAAAAAAAAGAAAAAAAAAGGATGTTGTACAGTCTAAATTTGGTGACACGGGAAAAAAAAAACTGCAGTGTTTTTGCTTATATATTTATTATTTTAGAATGTTTCCGGGTATTTGCCGTGAGTGTGTACCTGTGTGCATGCAGGTGGGTAGCGTTTAGCAGCGATGGCTCGCAGTTACGTGGCTTTTTCTGTTTTCAAGAGCAAAAGTTACAATATACATACATATGTATTTTTTTTCTTCTTCTTGCTTCTGACCTCGTTTATAACTTGAAGCGATCTTGTGCCAAAAGTCTCAGTGCTTTCCCCGAACAATTAAAACAATTCGTTGAAACATAACATGATACAATAAATTCCAATGTTTTCACTGTGTATGCCTGTCTTGTAGCAGTTTTCACAGGTATGTCCTTTCGGTGGAGTATGTACTAGCGGTACATTCAAGGCCTAACATGAAGAGAATTGTTTTTATGGAATATATACCTGTCGATTTGAGGTATAATTTGAAACTGTCTGTCTATTTTAAACATAATTTCTTAATTCCTTGTACCAGCACAAGTTAGTTAACTTTATTTAACTGTTTTCTATACGGTTGCAGGGACAACAGTCACATGGCTATCACAGATGTTGATAATGTGATGCATTACTAGGAACTCTCAGTTGACTGTATCATTGCACATACCATGCAAAGAGTGATAAGAAACTCTAGGGAGAGCTGGACAGTACAAGGTCTTCAGAGAAGAAGCCCCCCCTCAGTCAAGTGTTTCGACCCTGAACTCCTTACAATCTAAGGGGGCCGGGCCGCACCAAGGTCATGACTCCTGGATGCCCTTGTATTGCCGCCTTTTCTTTTTTCTGTTTTCCTGGTCCTCAGCAGGTTGGAACCCGCGCTTCCAGGGTGGTCGCCACTTCAGGACTGAGTCACCTTTTCTGGCAGACGTTTTAACCACTGAGCCATCGTACACCTAGTTTGAGTAGGGAAATTTAATCCTTATGAAGTTTACTTTCATTCCTCCTCGACCAGATCCAGCTGGAACTCTTTTCTGCTGCTCCTGCCATTGCCTAGAGAGCCCATGTCCTTTCTCTGCCAGAGATCGACAGCTGTTTCATGAGGCTGTAGGCAGATGCGCCCACAAACCCTATTGCACCAATCTCTATGGCAAGGACTTTGGCTTGGAAGCCAGATTCTCTCAGGCTGCTGGCTAGGCGAGCATACTTCTCGGTCTTGTAGATATGGGCTTCCTCCATTCTGCTTTCATATGGCACAGTGAGCTCAATCAGAATCGCTTGTTTCGTTGCCTTGGAGTGAAGTGCTATGTCAGGTCTCATACCACTCTTGCTGATGATTTCCGGGTGTTTCTTCCCCTCTGGTAGGTCAACTGTGCATTCCCAATCTTCGGCACCATCAAGCAGCCCACGCTTCCAAAGACATTTATAGCGCGACATAAATGCATTTCACCATCAATATTGATATATTACTACTACTACTACTACTGCTGCTGCTACTACTACTACTACTGCTGCTGCTGCTGCCGCTGCTGCTACAAAACTGATGATTGTGATACTTTCCGTTTTTATAAGATAAGATTATGTTAAAAGATATGTTAAGTAATTTGCAATGGCTTGATTCATAACTATAAAATAAACCTGAAAACTGATATCTATTTTACGGACTCTGAAATGAGGATTTGAGAGGGGGTGGGGAGGTGGGTGGGAGAGGGGTCGGGGGGGGGGGGAACTTAAGCATGGCTTCTTCTAACTTGATAAAGACATGCAGTGAAAATAAGTGTTTTCATTACTATTATCATTATTTTGTAACATTTGGGATACTTCAATTCCTAAGATGAACCATGGGCTGCAGAATGAATATGCACAGTTAAGAAACAAACGAAATGTAGCATTGTAACACAGTGACAAATTTCTTCATTGATGACACTTTTGAGATTTCTGCCTAATGTTTTTACAAACATCCGTCCACAACACTAGGAGGACAAAAACTTCGCTGACAGCAACAACTGGACACGTACTCTGGCCAGTCACACAATATCTTATACCTATTTTGATATCCGCAGCCAAAAAACGTTTAGGTAAACACTTACCAGCAAAATGAAAAGAAACAACGAAGACTTTTTGTGTCTGTTTCAATGTCTCTCCAGAAGAAGAAGAAGAAAAAGAGGAGGAGGAGGAGGAGGTTGAGCAGGAAGAGTTGAAGAAGAAGAAGAAGAAGAAGAAGAAGAAGAAGAAGAAGAAGAAGAAGAAGAAGAAGACGAGGAGGAGGAGGAGGAAGAGGGGGAGGAGAAGAAGAAAGAAGAAGAAGAAGGAAGAAGAGGAGGAGAAGTAGAAGAAGAAGAGGAAGAAGAAGAGGAGGAGGAGGAGGCGGGGGGGAGGGGAGGGGGGGGGGAGGAGGAGGAGGAGAAGAAATAGAAAGAAAAACAAGAAGAAGACGAAGAAGAAAATGAAAGACAACAGCTGCCACTGTTAGTAAAACAACAACAACAACAAACAAACAAAACAAAACAAAGCAAAAAAAAAAAAAAAAGCCCGGGGGATAAATCTGGTGAGGCAACTAAATGAGGAGGGAGCAAATGCACCCACTTTCACACTTTCCTCTGATCCTCCCACTAATGGATCCGATGCACACGAGCAACAGGTGGAAGGAAGGTGGGAAAGTAGATGGGGGTAGGGGATGGGATGGGAGGTATTGAGAAAGGCAGGGGAGACATTTGCGGCTGGGAAGAGGAAGGGATGAAATGGAAAATGTACTCGTGTCAATAGATTGTGTGACATCGACAGTAAATGTTGACATTGAGCATCACGAAAGATGGGAACCACAGAGGAGGAGAAGGAGGAGGAGGAGGAGGAGGAGAAGAAGAAGAAGAAAGTTCAAGGAAGAAAAAGGAGAGAGAGAAGAAGAAAAGAAGGAAAGAAAGAAGTAGAAGAAGAAGAAGAAGAAGAAGAAGAGGTGAGGAGGAGGAGGAGGAGGAGGAGGAAGAGGAGGAGAAGAAGAAGAAGAAAAAGAAGAAGGGGTGAGGAGGAGGAGGAGGGGGAGGGGAAGGTAGATGAGTAGGGCAAGAAAGAGAAAGAGAAGAAGAAAAAAAGAAGAGAGGAAAGGAAGAAGAAGAAGAAGAAGAAGAAGAAGAAGAAGAAGAAGAAGAAGAAGAAGAAGAAGAAGAAGAAGAAGAAGAAGAAGAAGAAGAAGCAGGAGGAGGAGGAGGAGGAAATGGAGAAGAAGAAGAAGAAGAAGAAGAAGAAGAAGAAGAAGAAGCAGGAGGAGGAGGAGGAGGAGGAGGAGGAGGAAATGGAGAAGAAGAAGAAGAAGAAGAGGAATGAGAGTGAGAAAGAAAACTGAAGTAAGATAAGATAGGGTAAGATAAGATAACTTTATTATCTCATTAAGAGAAATTACAGCAGGCGCGGCAAAAACAAACGCAGACAATATACTCAACACAAAAACATACACATGACATAATTAAAAAGAATCAATAACATATAAGACATTGATATAAAAACTATTGCACATAATCACTTACAAGGGTTGTAATTAATCATTATTGTAAACATATTGAAATACACAAAGGCTAACATTGGATGTATCATATTGCACATTAATTAAGATAAGATCAGAAGAACTTATCATTACATAGTAATTTTCAGTATAAATATATCGAAAGACACGAACATTGCACAATTGCTATTGCACATTCATCCTGCACGCTGTCACACACCTTTAACTCTCTCCATACGAACGGCGAAAGAGACGACGTTAACAGCGTTTCACCCCAATTACCATCATCAAAATATTGCAAGCGGAAGGCTCTTATACTGAAGACGTGAATGTTGACAAAGATACCACAATTCTGACGACGGAAGCTAAAGGTTGGGTCATTCA
>NC_134880.1:51148943-51153943 GCF_041734735.1 Babylonia areolata | reverse complement strand
ACAGAGACACAGAAGAGTTCAGCTCGTTGCTTTACTGTGGTGATGCAAAAAATACATAAATAAATACACGCCACAAAACAAGGCATTACAAACCCAAAAAATAACCTTTATCTAAACACAGCACAATTCTACAAGTTACAGTCAACCTGCAGCACCAGTGCTGCTCAACCCCACTGCCAGAGTTCAAACTCGTGCTGACAGCCGAAAACGGACACTCGTAGCTTGATGGCTGAAGCTGGTCGGCCAGAGGGACAGTGGAAAGGTGGGAAAGGGGTAGATGGAAGTATGGAGTGGGAGCGGGAGTGGGAACGGGAGTGAGGGAGTTTCCAGGCTTGTGTTCTGGGGACCGTCGAAGGCAGCGGCACGAAGGGGAAGAAACACCGGAAAAACCTGTCACCAGGCACGTCACTGGCCCAGAGTGAAACAGACAATTACAGAAGAAGGGGTGACAAAGGGAAACGCCCCCACTACTTCGTCGACGGCGCCCTACAGCACGCACGCTGGAACGGCGACCCGTCTCTCTGCGAAGCTTGGCGTCAACAGCCCAGAGAAATCTATCTCTCCTAACCAGATTGACTCCTGAACTCGCTCAGAGTTCGAAAAAAAAAAACCGTTCAGGAGAAGGGACATGCCACACGTGCAAAAGCACGAAGGAGAGAGGGAGGTGAAGGAGAGGGATGGAAAGAGGGGGAGAATGGAGAGAGAGAGGGGGGAAAGAAGGGAGAGAGAAAGGGGGAAAAGAGAAGGGGAAAAAAATGTAGACAGGCATGCACGCAGATCGCCCACGAGCCGTGACAATACCCCCCTTCTTAAATTCAAACCACATGGTTTGAACCTTGACCACATGTCGCGGCGAGTACACACAAAAACGTTCAACCAACCCCAGTGACAGATTTTCCATGAATTTCCCCATTTCTAAAAATAGTTCGCCTGAGGCCTGAAACACACCTACACATGTTCAACAGAAAGGAACTTGTCTCAACGTGTACCCAGCACAACAATTCCATCAATCAGGTCATACACATTTTGAAAATAAGAGGAAAAGGACAAGAAAAAATTGTATAAACTGTTTAGATAGTACCCCCCACACTTTCTAACACTTGAATATGTACACGTAGCAAACAAAGCAAAAATGAAAAGGCCAAACCATGAATACAGACTTTATTTTTTAGCGGTGTGCACGTTTTAAGAGCTCTAGCCTGTTCTGCATGTTGGGACGGAGCAACACCTTGCCGCCCTTTACAAACTCTCTAGGCATCCCCCCAAAAGGGACTCTGGGGACTCTTCGTGTAGCGACTGACTTCTGGCACCTCTCGCATGACTGGACATAATGCCTGATGTCGGCACACATACCCGGCCAATAAAAGTGAGGGAAAATCTTGTCCCGGGTGCATTGAATGTCCAAATGACCAGACATGGAGTCGACATGGCCCAGCAGCAATATAGAAGTGCGCAGAGCCTTAGGAACACAGAGCTGTGTGACTTCTCCACAGTGGTTCCTGAAACATCGGAAGAGCACACCCCGCTTACGGCGGTAAGTTACTTCTCCAGACCCTGCCTTCTGAACCAGTTTACTTTTGGCTGACTCTCTTGCTTTCAGCAGGTCTGGGTCTTGATCCTGCTGCTTTATGAGCTCCTCTCGAGTCATGTGACCATCTACACAATCTGGGGGAAGTGGAAGGACAGACTTGGAACTACGCTTGGGCTGGGCTCTACTCCTCACAGTACCCACGATCTTGGAGTCAGCGTAGACGGGAACGTCCATGGACGTGCCATCAGCATTCCATGCCGTGTTCCCAATAAGGACGTCCTCAACTGGTGCCTCCATTACGGCCACATGAAACCTGCCGCAAACGAAAGGCGACTGCAGATTCACCAAAGCTATCGGCAGCAAAGATGAACATCTGGATTCTGCCAAGATGACTCGGACAGTAGATCCCGTGAAAGAACTGGGAGGAACCAAGTGACGGGCCACGACAATCATGTGAGCCCCAGTGTCGCGCAAACCTCGGACAGTCTCTCCATTGACTACGACCTCACAACGGGGGGAGTATGTTTGTGAAGCGCAAGGGACGCACAGAGTAGGGGGTGGAGGGAGATATTTTTCCTTTGAAGGCAAGCGAGTGACCACCATAGAAACTCGTTTAGGAGGATTACACTCCCGAGCGAAGTGTCCGATGTTGCCACACCTGAAACAGGTTGGTGGCTTGGGGTTGTGGGTTCCCTGAGCCTCTGGCTGTCCGGTGCCAGATTGATTGGAAAGGTTCTCATTGGCCTGAACTGGCCTGGAAACTATGTCCTGTTCTCTTTCCATCCTCTTGGAGGCTTTGAAATCTGCTTCGGCTGAACGCCCTGCCTTCCTAGCACGAGCGACCTTCGTTGCGATACGGGCCACATTTTCTACCCTACGTGGTTCTTCTTTGCGAATTTCCGTAACCAATTCGGGAGTCAAGATTGCAAAGAACTGCTCTTGGAGGAAGAGATCCTTGATGTCCTCCACTTGATTTTCGTCCCGTCCACTCGCAGTGCACCAACGAGATAGGCACGTCTTAAGGCGATCAAGGAACTGCTCAAAAGTTTCCTCGGCCTGCTTCCGCATGGAACGAAACTTCTTCCTGTATGAGTCAGCATCCAACAGGAAGACGCGCAACAGTGCGGCCTTCAGCGAATCGTAATCCCTAATTTCAGTTTCAGAGAGTCGTAGACAGGCATCTCTAGCTCGGCCTTGAAGCAAGGTAACTAGACGGGCTGCCCAAGACTCACGTTTCCATCTGTTAAGGAGAGCTACCCTCTCAAAATGGCTTAAGAACGAGTCCAGGTCGTCCTTCCCGTCGAAGGGTGTGAGGGTGAGCTGCTGTACCGACCTGGCCTCTATCTCTGCTTGCTTAAGCTCGAGCTTCCTCTCAAACCTCTGCCTCTCCTCTTCCAACCGTCTCTCTCTGAACAACCTGTCTTCCTCCCTTGCACGTCTAGCCTCCTCCCTATCTTCTTGGATACGCCTTTCCTCTCTGATTTGCCTAGCCTCCTCTTTCTCTTCTTCTCTGAGGCGCCTAGCCTCCTCTTTCTCTTCTTCTCTGATTCGTCTAGCCTCCTCTTTCTCTTCTTCTCTGAGGCGCCTAGCCTCCTCTTTCTCTTCTTCTCTGATTCGTCTAGCCTCCTCTTTCTCTTCTTTGATAGCATCTATCACGAACCGAGCCAAAGCCTCACCAGATAGTCCCAGATCAGAGCCCAAGGTCCGGAACTTAAAATAAGGGTCTTGAGCGGAAGCAATCTCTGACTTGGCCTCACCCTTACCTGCTGAACCAGGCGAGCCATGAAGCTGTTTGCCTAACTGCTCTTTGACCCAACCAGACAATTCTGTTTTCTCAAGGGTCCCTGGAGAACGGCTCGTATCATCCCGTTTGGGTGCTGGTGTTTTATGCCCTGGTGTGGCAGCGTTAGCGGCTTGCCTCCGTGTCAACATAGTGCCACGTTTCTTGAAGGGATACAGTCTGAATATACTTCTGCCACACGACAGTGACTACTCTTCCTATGTAAAATAGTGCAGACACCACAACCTACAGCAACAACAAGTGAGTTACAAACATCCAGTCTATCTTGTCCAAACACAATATCTTTACGGCACCACAACCAAAATTAATATGAAGTGTTTTCAACGAACCAAATGATGGGACAAACAGAACAAAGACACCCTCCCCACCTTACCTTCCTAACTAACCTATCAGTTACCCCGCATCTCCACCATTGTCACAACCCGTAAGGGGTTGCCCATGAACCCCCACCCCTTCCCAGACTAGCTAACGTCCCGACAACACAAACACAGAGACACAGAGAGTTCAGCTCGTTGCTTTACTGTGGTGATGCAAAAAATACATAAATAAATACACGCCACAAAACAAGGCATTACAAACCAAACAAATAACCTTTATCTAAACACAGCACAATTCTACAAGTTACAGTCAACCTGCAGCACCAGTGCTGCTCAACCCCACTGCCAGAGTTCAAACTCGTGCTGACAGCCGAAAACGGACACTCGTAGCTTGATGGCTGAAGCTGGTCGGCCAGAGGGACAGTGGAAAGGTGGGAAAGGGGTAGATGGAAGTATGGAGTGGGAGCGGGAGTGGGAACGGGAGTGAGGGAGTTTCCAGGCTTGTGTTCTGGGGACCGTCGAAGGCAGCGGCACGAAGGGGAAGAAACACCGGAAAAACCTGTCACCAGGCACGTCACTGGCCCAGAGTGAAACAGACAATTACAGAAGAAGGGGTGACAAAGGGAAACGCCCCCACTACTTCGTCGACGGCGCCCTACAGCACGCACGCTGGAACGGCGACCCGTCTCTCTGCGAAGCTTGGCGTCAACAGCCCAGAGAAATCTATCTCTCCTAACCAGATTGACTCCTGAACTCGCTCAGAGTTCGAAAAAAAAACCGTTCAGGAGAAGGGACATGCCACACGTGCAAAAGCACGAAGGAGAGAGGGAGGTGAAGGAAAGGGATGGAAAGAGGGGGAGAATGGAGAGAGAGAGGGGGGAAAGAAGGGAGAGAGAAAGGGGGAAAAGAGAAGGGGGAAAAAAATGTAGACAGACATGCACGCAGATCGCCCACGAGCCGTGACAGTCATCATTATTTTTCTTTCTTACTAACTCATCTTTTCCGGACTTACTAACTCGTCTGAACACACAACATTGTCATCATTATTTTTCTTTCTTACTAACTCGTCCTTTTCCGGACATACTAACTCGTCTGAACACACAACATTGTCATCATTATTTTTCTTTCTTACTAACTCGTCCTTTTCCGGACTTACTAACTCGTCTGAACACACAACATTGTCATCATTATTTTTCTTTCTTACTAACTCATCTTTTCCGGACTTACTAACTCGTCTGAACACACAACATTGTCATCATTATTTTTCTTTCTTACTAACTCATCTTTTCCGGAATTACTAACTCGCCTGAACACACAACATTGTCATCATTATTTTTCTTTCTTACTAACT
>NC_134880.1:51138943-51143943 GCF_041734735.1 Babylonia areolata | reverse complement strand
ACATCATCAACAACAACAAACAGAAGTGTTGTCCTCTGGAAGACGGGCGCAATAGCCGAGTGGTTAAAGCGTTGGACTGTCAGTCTGAGGGTCCCGGGTTCGAATCACGGTGACGGCGCCTGGTGGGTAAAGGGTGGAGATTTTTACCCTGAACTCCCTTCGTGTGTATATGCAAGCAGAAGATCAAATACGCACGTTAAAGATCCTGTAATCCATGTTAGCGTTCGGTGGGTTATGGAAACAAGAACATACCTAGCATGCACACCCCCGAAAACGGAGTATGGCTGCCTACATGGCGGGGTAAAAACGGTCATACACGTAAAAGCCCACTCGTGTGCATACGAGTGAACGCAGAAGAAGAAGAAGAAGTCCTCTGGAAAACTTCTGTAGAAGAAATTCGACACGACAGGTACACAAACATGTATGCATGCACTCAGGACCGGATAGAGCGCGTTGGGCTATACTGCTGTCAGGTAGTCTGCCTTGCAGATGTGGTGTAGCGTGTATGGATTTGTTTGTCCGAACGCGGTGATGTTTGCTTGAGAAACTGAAACTGAGACTGAAATCATAGTGTGGCAGCAGTGGGAGTGTTTGAGATGTTATGACATCAGAACCATGCGGGGAAAAACGACGTGTAATGTTATGACATTAGAACCATGCGGGGAAAAAACGACGTGACATGTTATGACATCAGAACCATGCAGGAAAAAACGACGTGAGACGTTATGACATCAGAACCATGCGGGGATAAAACGACGTGTAATGTTATGACATCAGAACCATGCAGGAAAAAACGACGTGTAATGTTATGACATCAGAACCATGCAGGAAAAAACGACGTGTAATGTTATGACATCAGAACCATGCAGGGAAAAAACGACGTGAACAGCGAACTGTGTGGAAACAGCACGATGAGATAACTTTGTGCAGATAGCACATACATTGCCGTCAAGGTTTTTTTCTTTCTTTAAAAAAAAAAAAAAAAAAAAATCGTTATTTTGTCTCTAACGTAATGTATTCCTGCATGCTCTCTGTCTGTCTCTGTCTCTGCCAGAAGAACCATTATGAGCTGATACAACGATATTGTTCAAAGATGTACATACAACACTTACGAATTACATGTACAATATTTTTTGCGCATCTAGAATGTTTCCTATTAAATTTTATGTGTACCCTCTTCAAATGGGGCCATGGTTTTTCTTGAATAAATCATCGTTATCGTTATCTGTCTCTCTGCCTGCCATAGTCTGTGTCTCTGTGTGTGAATAGTCAGTGGCGTAGAAACTGCACATGACGATGACTGGACGGAAAAACACAAAGAAATTAAATTAAATTAAATTGAATCAGATCAAGCTAAAGGTATTCTGTATAAACCTTGAAGTAAATCAAGCTAAAAGTATTCCACATAAAACGTGACTTAAATCAAGCTGAAAGTGTTGAATTCCTTCAGACACAGACAAGAGTGACCAGGGAGACAAGCAAACAAAAAACAACAACAACAACAAAAAACAACAACAACAACAACAAAACAACAACAAAAAACAACAACAACGGCAACAACAAAACAACCACCCCAAACGACAACCAAACCAACAAAAAACAGAAAGCAAAAACAAGCAAAACACGCCAGTGCTTATCCACGATTTATCATTCTCAGCACAGAATTGTCTTTCCCTCCCTCCACACCCTCTAGTTTCTTATTCCACTCCTCTCGTATATCTCTGATTCTTTTTATTATTTCATTATTATTATTATTATTATTATTTATTTTTTTTTTTTGCAGAAAGAACAACGGACTACATGATGATGACGTTAGAGTGAACAGCACAAAAAATTGATAAATGTACCAGACAGGTTTATACGAACATCCCAGACAATTTGTGTTTGAAACAACGAAAAATTTACGACAAAACGTTTTTCAGAAAATCATTAATGTATGCGGTACATTATCTATTCATCATTAAACCATGATGTAGTGTGTAGAAATTCTACTGTTTCCATTTGTTTTGAGATAAACGACCAACGATAAACACGTTCGAAATAGTCACAGACATAAGAAAAAAAAAGAAGAAATCCCATTACAATGCACCCATGGGTTTCAGCCACTCCCAAACAGGAGTCCAGCGTCTCAATACTGCCCTGGCCTTTACCATAGACCCTCCTTACCATCTGTATGCAGCCACACACAAAGGAAAAAGAAAAGTCTGGTCGCAGGGAAATCGGATTTACAAGTAATTTAACTGTATTCTTCCCTGCAGTGAATCACGCGGCAACTGCAGAAAAGTTCAGTGAAATGAGCAGACGACCGTGTTTTGTTCCCCGGAATAATTCGGTTTACCATCGCCCTTCCCAGAATCCCCAGTAGACTTCCGCCCAGCCTCGGTCTGGTGGGTCCAGTATATAGGTTGAATTAAAAGAGCAGGGGGAGGTGTGTGTGTGTGTGTGTGTGTGTGTGTGTGTGTGATCGGGCAGCCGCGTGCATATTTTCAGCACTTTTAACAAGCTTGCAGACTTGCTTGCAGTACTGAAAGCCTTCTGAAGACAGTTGGGCCATAAATAAAGTGATGAATAGATTAGATAGTTCCTGAAACAAACTGAATTCTCTTTCACACTATCTCTGTCTCTGCTTGACTGTCTTTTTTCTCTGTGATACGTTTACTAGTTTCAAATAAACGACACAAATAGGGGCCTACGACTGAGTTTCACATGGGTTCATATACGTATCATTCAGGAAAGTTCAAGAAAGGGTAGTGAATTTCTCTGCCTGCACTGTTCTGCAACTGCCCAAACAAATATATAAGCAAAATAACTGCAGCTTAAAAGTGTAGTTCATTAAGAGTCGGCTATCCATCCATATGCATAATACGCAAAACATGTAAAATGTGCATGCTACATTTCACCAATCTGTTTGCACAAACCCACACAAGAGCAACACTAACCCACGAACAGGGAATTTACAATCTAATTCAACTCCTTGGACCGGATCTGGTGAAAACGACAGAAAAAAAAACAAAGAAACAAAAAAACCAACAAAAAACAAAACAAAACGACAGAGTTCTGAAATGAGTAGACGATCGTGTTTTGTTCCCCAGGGTCCTTCAGCTTTTCCATCACCCTTCCCACAATCCCATTAGACTTCCGCTCAGCCTCGCTCTGGTGCACGTTGATGCCAGGCGATCAGTCACGTGGACACGGGTCACGCAGTGGCTTGACAGAGCTGCTGCTGTACAGTGAGGGAGCTGACGAGGAGGAGAGCTTGTTGGAAAACATAGGACTTTTGATGGGGACCAGAAGAATGGGATTGACTGTAACTGGTGTTCTTCAGGTGCATTTCCTTCGCTGAGCTTTGTGTGTGTGTGTGTGTGTGTGTGTGTGTGTGTGTGTGTGTGTGTGTGTGTGTGTGTGTGTGTGTGTGTGTGTGTGTGTGTGAGTGTGTGTGTGTGTGTGTGTGAGTGAGTGAGAGAGAGAGAGTGAGTGTGTGTGTGTGTGTGTGTGTGTGTGTGTGTGTGTGTGTGTGTGTGTGTGTGAGGAGGAATTTTGTTTAATGTCCCGTCACACATATCGGTGATTGAAGGCATTTTGTTAAAGTATTTATGAATACATCTGAGTATTATCGGTTAGAAGGGGTGGGAGATGTGGATCAATGGAGGGTTGGGAGAAACTGGGCAAATGAGGGTAAAAATGTGTGAGTGTGAACAATGCATTCAGTAACATGGGCGTTACTATTCTCCTCCATCCCTCTCCCTCATCACCCCTTCTCTCTCTCTCTCTCTCTCTCTCTCTCTCTCAGTCAGTCAGCTTCGCTATGTCTGGCATTTGAAAGAGAAGGCATTATACGAAATTTGCCAATTTTCGTCAAAAAGCCATTTCATTTCAGATCTGTTGCAACTTCATGATTTTCTTCATTTGTTATATGAACAAAGCATGCACATCCACATCGGCATGTGCATACGCATCTTTCTCTCTCTCTCTCTCTCTCTCTCTCTCTCTCTCTCCCTCTCCCTCTCTCATACATGAGTAGTGTGGAATCTTTATTAATGCTGTGTGTGTGTGTAAATGTACGAATGTAAGTGTTTTTGAATGTGTGTTTTTGATTGCATCCGCATCTCTCTCTCTCTCTCTCTCTCTCTCTCTCTCTCTCTCTCTCTCTCATACATGAGTAGTATGGAATATTTATTAATGCTGTGTGTGTGTGTAAATGTACGAATGTTAAATGTGTTTTTGAACGTGTGTTTTTGATTGCATCCGCATCTCTCTCTCTCTCTCTCTCTCTCTCTCTCTCTCTCTCTCTCTCTCTCCCTCTCTCTCTCTCATACATGAGTAGTATGGAATATTTATTAATGCTGTGTGTGTAAATGTACGAATGTAAATGTGTTTTTGAACGTGCGTTTTTGAATGTGTACTTTTGCCTGTAATTTTCCCTTTATCTTTTCCCGATTTCTGTTCTTTTGTCAATTACAAAAGCTGATTTATTCCCCTTGGCAGTAGAGCTGTAAAAGCGAAATTTGCCAATAAAAAGTGTCAGTATCAGTATTCGTGTTAGTGTCAGTCTCCCTCTGTGTCTCTGTCTCTGTCTGTCTCTCTGTCCTCTGTCTCTGTCTCTGTCCTCTGTCTCTGTCTGTCTCTGTCTCTTTCTCTCTGTGTCTCTGTTGCTGTCTTTTATGTCTCTTACATCTGTGTTTAAAATTTTATCGTTACTTTTCTGTGTTAATTTAACTTGAATCATTCATGTGTAGCATTCATGCTAGGGTTTTGTTGTTGTTTTTCCCTTGATGTGTGTGTGTGTGTGTGTGTGTGTGTGTGTGTGTGTGTGTGTGTGTGTGTGTGTTAGTGTGTGTGTGTGTGTGTGTGTGTGTGTGTGTGTGTGTGTGTGTGTGTGTGTGTGTGTGTGTGTGCGTGTGTGTGTTACCCGCTTTCGTTCCGTACAGATGTGAGCGATGTTGTGTCTCTCAGTTTGACGCTGTGTTATACTCGTACATTACACATGTATTAAGTATTCA
>NC_134880.1:51118943-51133943 GCF_041734735.1 Babylonia areolata | reverse complement strand
CGTATCTCTTCCCTTTTCTTCTCCTTGGAAGAAAAAACACAAACGGACGCCCCCCCCCCCCAAGAAAAAAAAAATTCTGTTGCCCACTGTCGGCAGGCACGCCAGTCGGCATTTTGTCTCCCGGAGAGAAGCCTTCACTTCATTTCGGTTGTCAGCAGGGTAGAGTTCCGCCCCTGTCGGCTGTCTATTTTTATATTGCCACGAATCGCCTCCCCTGGGGGATGCAATGGCCGACAGGGTTATCTCCCATTCGTTTTTTTTTCTTTTTTTTTCGGGCCAGCACTGTTTCTTCAACATGTTTTCCTTTGCACACACACACACACACACACACACACACACACACACACACACACACACACACACACGCACACACACACACACACACACACACACACACACACACACACACACACACACACACACACACACACACACACACAGTTTCACGTTTTGCTGATTTAGTTTCCACCTTCGCTTTTCCATGAATTAGTTTGTGTAGTTTTTCTTTTTTTCATGGCCTTGCTGATTTTGCTTTGTGTTTTGTTATGCTTTTATTCAATTCTACCTTTTGCAGTTTTGTGAACTGCTGTTTTTTGACTCTTTCTCTCTCTCTTTTTTAACGTTAAGTTACTTTTCTAGATGATTCAATTGGAAACAAAAGATGGTATTTCATGTTCAAATTGTTCAGAAGCTGGTGAAGTCTGTAATAAAACAAACTAAAAAACCAAACAAAACAGTTCCTGTTTATCTGCGAATGTGTGTGGGATTTATGTTTTGGTGTTCAAACACATATACAGTTTTATGTATTTATCGGCAGGGTCGATTTAGGTTCGAAACAAACTATATTATTCTCACACATATACACACCACACCACACACACACACACACACACACACACACACACACACGTCCTATTCCCCCCCCACACCCTCCATCCGACACACACAATGTGCGCATGCACACCGACACTGTATATATGCCAGAGAGAGAGAGAGAGAGAGAGAGAGAGGGAGAGAGAAACACAGACTGGCACACAGACACACACACACACACACACACACACACACACACACACACACAAAACACAGAAAAAAACAGACGGACAAAAATCCTCAGGAAAACACCTTTCAACCCCCCACCCCCTCCAACCCCACCCCCTTCGCAAAGCAAGACGTTTTGTTCAGAAATTTCCAAACACCCCCTCCTCTCCCACCCCAGCACCTCCATTTTATACCCTCTTAGTCTCCACCCCCACCCCACCCCACACCACCCCACCACCCAGTCTCACACTAATGCTATTCTTCCCCACCTAACAAAAAGCGTAGTGTTCAGGTGGAGGACAATTACCCCGACAGGAAACATTCCATCCAGTCCTGACCTAACACGTGCACAATGCCGTCGACTTCTACCAGTCATCCTGCTTGGGGCGCTGGTATGGGGGTGGGGGTGAGGGTAGGGTTTGGGTTGGCAACCACAAGGATTAGAGGGACGGGGTAGATGGTGGGGGCCTGGGGGGCGGGGGGTGGGGGGGGGGGGGAGAGTCTGTGATGTCACCCTATCAGGACGTTTCGTGGGGAGGAAAAAGCCTCGTCAGCCGTGAACCGTGTGTACAGAGAACGACGAGACAAAAGCCATGCAGGTACCACACCACTGCTGTAATGTTTTTCCCCCCCTCTCTCCCTTAATCTTATATAACGAAGTCTGAATGCGTGCTCTCTGTATCTGTCTCTCTGTCTGCGTATCTTCCCCTCTGTCCGTGTCTGTCTCATTTATTATTTCACTGGTACAAATCCTGCTCGGGAGGAGTACTGGCCGTAAAAATGCATACCAGTACTGGTCTATTATTGACGGAGGAAACAAACAAAAAAACAAAACAACAACAAGAACAAAACAACCGTGTTGTTTCAATATTCTTTCTCCTCACCTTTCCACCTTCTTTATCTGTCTGCTTCCAACCCCACCTCTCTAATTCTATCGCTTAGATAGATCAACATATTAGAGAATGACCGCATAGTCGGCAGGATCACAAACAATGTTTTTTAAATGTTTAGATGGAAATATGAAGACTGTGGACTTCTCTCAATTAAAAAGCAATAAAGGCAAACGTAAATCAACAAACCTATTTAAAATAAATAATTCACGACATGCACACCACACACCATAATCTATTTCATTATACTGTTGAGAACAGTTTTCTTCTTCGTTGTTCTGAGATAAATATGCGAAGATAAAAACATTCAAAACAGACATAGCCTCAAATCACATCATAATTTTCGCTGGGGAGGGGCGGGTGTGGGGTTGAGAGGTGTTTTTCTGGGGATGTACGAACATGCGTGCATCATTGTGTGTGGCGGACGGGGAGCAGTGGGGACAGAATGTGTGTGGGTGTATGTGTGAATAGTATAGTCACTGTCTGTCTGTCTCTCCATCTCATAGCATTTTAGATAGAGCAACGGACAAGAGACTGATCCAGCGGTCAGTAGAGTTAAAAATTCTACAATGAATAAACTCGATGGACACATGCAGATCCCAAAGACTGCTCAACCGAGCTTCGTTTTAAAACAATTTGAAGCAGATACTGCGTGTGGGGCACACACCGTTGCCTGTTCGATTGTGCTGTCTTTGGCAAAAACTTTATTTTTGGTACCGAGATAAATGACAGATGGGAAATACATTCGAAATAGAGACTGAAAAAATCACATTGCCATGCTGCCAGGGGTTTCAGCTACTTCCAGACAGGAGTTCAGCATCTCAATACTGCCCTGGCCTTTACCATAGACCCTCCTTACCATCTGTATGCAGCCACACACAAAGGAAAAAGAAAAGTCTGGTCGCAGGGAAATCGGATTTACAAGTAATTTAACTGTATTCTTCCCTGCAGTGAATCACGCGGCAACTGCAGAAAAGTTCAGTGAAATGAGCAGACGACCGTGTTTTGTTCCCCGGAATAATTCGGTTTACCATCGCCCTTCCCAGAATCCCCAGTAGACTTCCGCCCAGCATCGCTCTGGTGGGTCTTAGAGGTCCGCCGTTGGTTGAATCAAGGAAACAGGAGGATGCAGCGTTGGAAAGATTTGCATTGAGAAAGGGACAAGAACTTTGATCTAAACAAAAAGACAGGTTTGCAAGTTTTGTGGAAAAAAAGTGTTTGACCCCACCCTCCTCAGAGAGAGAGAGAGAGAGAGAGAGAGAGAGAGAGAGAGAGAGAGAGAGAGAGAAGATCAACGCAGTTATTTTTCGGATGGAAAATTTTCTCCCTCCGCTCTTTCTTCCTCTACCTCCACTGAATGTCCTTCCATTTGTTTTGTAATTACGTTTCGAGTTTCCTTTATTTTGGGGGAATGAAATATACTTTGCTTTCGGTTTTGCTTTTCAGTTTTTATTTGTTTTCTTAAGGCTTGATTTTCATTTTAGCAAGCTGCTACCTGTTTTGATTTCTTTTTCTTTCCTTGTTAGAGAAATATATGCAGTTTCGGTTTTCATTTTTCTATGTAATTATCATTTGGTTTGTTTCTCACCTTTTACAACAGGATGCTGATTTCATCAAGTTGAAGGTGTTCCCCCCATTTTTTTCCTTTCCTTTCTTTCTTCTTTCGTGTCTTTTTACTTCTCCTTCTCCTCATCCTTCTTCGTTTTCTTCTCCTTTCTATGTCTGTTTAGTTTTTGTTACGAATGACTTTATTTTTTTGGTGAGGGCATGGTGAATAGTTTGTAACTTATGCTTTTACATAAAAAAAATCATTCGAGTTCGAGTTCTCTCTCCCTCTCTCTCTCTATCCTACCACACTTTGTCTTAAAGTGTATCATTTTCTAAAGAAGGTTAAAGTAAATATTGAAAATATAATATAAACTGGTTGGGAGGACACGGTTTCGATTCTCAGCGGAGATGGGTTTTTCTGTCCGTGGCCGGCTCCTGCCCGTGGTTCAGTGTGCTGTAGGTCTAAATGGGAAGTCTGAAATCACACAGTCGAGTATCATCCACTCAACGGATTGAATACGTCTTTGGGTGTGTTGCTCAAATTTCACTACCAACACTGCAAGTGCGTGTATCTCTCGGGCCTGGTTAACGCCCGGGATGTCATTATGAAAGGAAGCGTTGAGTATACAGCCTTGTCACGTAGTCCCAAACCAAACATGGATCTCCATAGAAGCATCGTCATCCTCTTTCTCCTTCATCATAAAAACAAAACAAAAACAATTAAAACCTTGTCCCAGGTTCTTTGGCATTTTAATCCCTGCTTTTATGGTGACCTCAATTTCGATCCCCAACCATTTCCGTGCTTGGGGTGAGTCCTGTCAAGGTCTGTCGTTATGAGACTGTCGTTGGAAGGACATTGTTCTCCCACTCGGGAGGGGACGCTCACCCAGTCTGGCTCCGCGACCAGACGATTATCAGCGTCAGGAAGGGGCTTAGTAGGAGGAGTCCGAGTAACATAAATCAGAGCAGGCACTAAATGTCCACCACCGAATTGTCTCAGCAGCAGGTGCATGGTCTCCTCTGATGTGTAGCCTCCTGGCAACATAACTTCGACAGTTCCCTTTCAACTGCTGATGATGGAACTGTTACAGGCGAACCCGGGTGTGGCTGTGTCCGGGGCACTCAGAAGGAGCCTCGAGCGAGTAATCCAACTGAAATGGTGCAGCTGATGGGACAGAAAATAAAGCCATGTACCTATGTACGTCTTCTGTAGTAGTCAGAAAAGGAAATTTATATGTCCTTGTAGACACTGAATGCAGAAGCAAATGTAGAAGACAGACATGTTGGCCTAAATGCTACACAGGGTAGAACTATCACATAGAACCCATCCACAGACACACCCCAAGGACAGGAGCACCCTATATGCTTCATTCATGGAGCTACTTTCTATCTGGCACTGCGACACAAAGAAAGAATAAGAAAGGAATCAATCATTTATTTAGCCGTGCTTTTCTCGCTGGAATGGACAACCCGAAATTGCATCAGAATATTAAAAGAATGAGAATGAATCTGATTTAGTTCATTCAAGTAGTTCAGTCTCTCTCTCTCTCTCTCTCTCTCTCTCTCTCTCTCTCTCTCTTTCTCTCTCTATCACTCTCCCCCCTGACCCCCCTTCTCTCACTTTCTCTCTCTCTCGCGCGCGTGTGTGGGTGGAAATGAGTCATGATGTATGTATATTTGTGCCAGTCTGGTATCTGCGTGTTTTGTTGTTGTTGTTATTGTTGTTGAAAACCTAGAAGTGTGCTCTTATGAATATCTGCTCTGCTCTTTTGCAACAAAATCGATTCAGATGCTCTTTTGAACACTTCCCCTTTCAAACAGGCGTACAAAGAGTCAGCCGAGCGGCATTAAGGAGCACGGTATCGTGCATGCTACATTTCACCCTCTGTCTACACAACACACTGAGAAGACACTCAAACCGTAATGTCTGGACAGGGAACAGGGAATTCACAACCAATTTAAACTGTTTTTCTCGATGGACTAGCTCTGGTGAAAACGACAAAGAAAAAAAAAAAGGTTTGAAATGAGCAAACGATCGTTCCATCACCCTTCCCATAACACAACCCCCTTCGACTTCCGCTCAGCCTCGCTCTGGTGCACGTTGGGGGTTGGTGGGGGTTGGAGGGGGGGTGGGTGGGCAGACGTTCAATCACGTGAACGTAGGCCCACAGTGGTTGGACAGATCTGCTTTACAGTGAGGGGGGCGGGGTGGGGTGGGGGTGGGGGAGGGGGGGGGGGTCGGGGGAGGGGGGACAGCTGTGCTAAGCCTGACAAGGAGAGCTTGTTGGAGAGACGTAAGACTTTTGAGGGGACAAAAGGAAGGGGGATTGGGAGAGGAGAAGAAACATTCCAAAGGCTATTCTGCACTCGCAAATCTCTCTCTCTCTCTCTCTCTCTCTCTCTCTCTCTCTCTCTGTGGTGGCCGTACCTCTGCCTGCCTGTCTGCCTGCATCTCTGTCTCTATTTATGTCTCTCTGGGTATACTGAAAAGAGGAAGGAAATCGAGCCAGCGTTAATGTACTGTCCCCGAAAAATGTGCTGCCTCGTACCCGGTACCATCTTCCTCTCTCTCTGTGTGTCTCTGTTTCCGTTTCTCTGTCTCATGTTTCACTGTCTCTGTCTGTCTGTCTGTCTCCCTTCCTCTCTGAGTGTTTTTCTGTCTGTCTCTCTGTATCTATATCTGTCTCTCTCTGTCTCTGTTTTTTTCTCTTTCTGTCTCACTTTTTCTCTCTGTTTATCTCTAGTTTTTTTTAATTTTATATATCTCCCTCCCTCTCTCTGTGTTTGTCTCTGTCTCTCTGTCTGTCCCCCCTCTCTGTGTTTTTCTCTCTGTCTCTGTGTTTCTCTCTCTGCTTCTCTCTCTGTCTCTGTGTTTCTCTCTCTGCTTCTCTCTCTGTCTGTCTCTGTTATTCTCTCTCTGTCTGTCTCTCTCTCTCTGTCTCTCCCTCCCTCTGTCTGTCTCTCTCTCCTTCTCTCTGTGTTTTCTCTCTGTCTCTGTTTTTCTCTCTGTCTCTCACTGTCTCTCCCTCTCTCTGTGTTTTTCTCTGTCTCTCACTCTCTCTGTGTGTTCTCTTTGTCTCTGTCTCTCTCTCAGTTTTTCTTCATGTCTTTCTCTCTCTCAGACTGTAAAGGTAACATTTGTTCGTTTCATCAGTGACTGACTAAAGTGTTAAACATTTGACATTTTGTCTGTGATATTCTTTTCATTACTGCGCACGCTTAGTAACGCTGCAATACTGTCCGATGTTATTTTCTCTGTGTCCATGGCTGTGTCTCTGGCTGTCTGTCTGTATGCCTGCCTGCCTGCCTGTCTGTCTCTCGTACTTTGGCTACCTCTTTTCCAATTCGGATTCAAGAAATTTGTCTCCTGAAGACGAGACAGAATTGAATGCTGCTGACAAAACTGAGAAGCAGGGAGAAGGTGCAAAGGGAACACTTTAACTCTAGGCGTAAAAACGAAGAATGGAATTCGATAATCACAGACTTTCTGCTTCGAAAAATTTGTCAGATATTATGCTGGTAACAGCGCCAAGTTCGTCGGTTATAGACTGCTCAAACGTAAAAGTGCTCGCATAAAAAGAAAAGAAAAAAAAGAAGAAAAAAGAAAGAAGAAGAAGAGAAAATGTATTCATAAATACACTGTCTGTATCTGTCTGTCTGCCTGTCTGCCTCTCCCCCTCCTCTCTCTCTCTCTCTCTCTCCTTCCCCTCCTCTCTCTCTTCTCTGTTATGATAATGTCGATAGGGGCATGGCTGCTACAGTTTTTAATTAAAAAGCAACAGCTCATTTTATTATCAGTTCTTTTTTACTCTCGCGATTATTTACGAATGAAGAAAATTTCTATAAGTTCCCAAAACCAGCCACATGTAGGCATATTTCATTTCGCCTTGGGGGAAAAAAATATTAGACAGATATTTCTTCAGATCCGAACACCAGTAAATCCAGTTCCTCGTCTGTGTGTCACAACACAGACTGATTTTCATCCGACCCATTCTTCAGGCTTTAAATCATCACCGCCAAAACCACATTACGGCGCAGACTGACTGTTATCTACCTCCATTTTTCAGGCTTTTGTATCTCTGCCGGAAAATCAAATCATCACGCAGACTGATACTTCTCGGAGCCTCCCCTCCCCATCCCCCCCCCCCCCCCTCTCCCGGCGTTTGTATCAGCGGACAGGTGACGTCCCCTTGTCAAATAACTGTCACTATTACCACAATCTGCCCACCATCAAGATAACCGACCGTTGAAAGATACGTCTCAGTGGCTCGCGCTTTTACCAAACTTGATCCTTTCGAATTCCCCCACCCCCCACCCCCGCCTTTTGTTTTCAGCCAATCAAGGCTTGAGCCGATGTCCAGCTGGAGCAAGTCCCATAACTCAATCTGTGCGGAGTTGTAGCGGTTTCGTCCCCTTTAATCTTCCAATCAAAGATTGATGCCTGGCAGACGTTCCCCAAGGAGAAATTGGGAGCGGAATTTAAATCCTGCTCTCCAGGCCTGTCCTGGCAGCCAGCTTAAATCAGATTGCCGGAGGGGAATGGGCAGATTGTGGAGGTTTTCTGTCTTTTTTTTCTCTCTCTCGCAAGGTATAGAGGGATCTGAAGCAGGAAAGAAAGAAGATGAGGGTGTTTCTTTTACACGCTGTGCTTTCTTGTGCTCCGTAATTAAACTGGTGACAAAGACACAATACGCAAGAACGACCATTAAAAACTAGTTTCCTCTTTGTTGGGTGTTTTATTTTTTTTTGGTCTCGCGATGAGGGTAAGGTACAGGCCACCACACTTCATTAATGAAACCAGTTTCCAGTTCAGTCAATTCAGACATGTGAACGATATTATTTTTTTCACCAGAAACTCAAGAAAGGTTGTGTCCAAACCAGAAAAATCGTATTCTCCACATCATAATAATCTTTTTCTTTTCTCGTTTGTAACAAGGCCGGCCAGGATTTAGAATTGATAGAATAATTGGCACGTGAAAATGTAGTGTTCAAGTCACAAACGATTAAGTGAGTTGAGTATAAGTCTTCTCGTAATGCGTGTGTCAATTATAGAGGGAATGTCATGTTCATTGTTGTTTCAATCAAATGTCTGTGATTAGATGAATTATGTGACGGGCACAATAGCCGAGTGGTTAAAGCATTGGACTGTCAATCTGAGGGTCCCGGGTTCGAATCACGGTGACGGCGCCTGGTGGGTAAAGGGTGGAGATTTTTACGATCTCCCAGGTCAACATATGTGCAGACCTGCTAGTGCCTGAACCCCCTTCGTGTGTATATGCAAGCAGAAGATCAAATACGCACGTTAAAGATCCTGTAATCTATGTCAGCGTTCGGTGGGTTATGGAAACAAGAACATACCCAGCATGCACACCCCCGAAAACGGAGTATGGCTGCCTACATGGCGGGGTAAAAACAGTCATACACGTAAAAGCCAACTCGTGTGCATACGAGTGAACGTGGGAGTTGCAGCCCACGAACGCAGAAGAAGAAGAGGAAGAAGATGAATTATGTAAATGCAGTTTTTTTTTTCTTTTTCAAGTTTCTTGAGTCAGTTATGTAATCCAATAAATCTCTCTCCCCCCCCCTCTCTCTCTCTCTTTGTCTCTTTATTTTCTTTAAAGATGTTAACTAAGCAACACGCATGTCAAGAGGTTATCAATGCTTACAACATCACTAAATCATTAATCAATATAACGCTCGGTTTTTGTATTCCAAATGAATGGCTACAAGGGTCGATTGACTTAATCTGAAAAAAGGTTATTGCACCAAAAACTCAGCGCACGTAGATCTGTGTGTACGTTTTTGTTTTTAAGTTGTCGATCATGGCACATTAATCTTCTGTTTTTAATCGATGGCAAATTTCTTTTGTGTAATATTGTGTTGCACTGCATTGTACTGAATCATATTGTTGTATTATAATGCATTGAATTATCTTTAATTGTATTGCGTTATTGTGTTGTGTCGTGTCATATCACATCGTATCATATTGTGTTGTAATGCGTTGTCATGTGTATTATAGCGATGCGTTGTGTTGCGTTGTGTTGTGTTGCGTTGCGTTGCGTTGTGTTGTGTTGTGTTGCATGTATTGTGTTGCAATGTCACTGTACTGTCACATTTGTCATTGAGTTGTGTTGCATTATGATGCATTGCTGTGCAATCCGTTGTGTTGTTTTGCGTTGTGTTTCATTGAGTTGTGTTGCATCATGATGCATCGCTGTGCAATCCGTTGTGTTGTTTTGTGTTGTGTTTCATTGAGTTGTGTTGCATCATGATGCATCGTTGTGCAATCCGTTGCGTTGTGTTTCATTGAGTTGTGTTGCATCATGATGCATTTTTGTGCAATCCGTTGTGTTGTTGTGCGTTGTGTTTCATTGAGTTGTGTTGCATCATGATGCATTGTTGTGCAATCCGTTGTGTTGTTTTGCGTTGTGTTTCATTGAGTTGTGTTGCATTATGATGCATCGCTGTGCAATCCGTTGTGTTGTGTTTCATTGAGTTGTGTTGCATCATGATGCATTACTGTGCAATCCGTTGTGTTGTTTTGCGTTGTGTTTCATTGAGTTGTGTTGCATCATGATGCATCGCTGTGCAATCCGTTGTGTTGTTTTGCGTTGTGTTCATTGAGTTGTGTTGCATTATGATGCATTGCTGTGCAATCCGTTGTGTTGTTTTGCGTTGTGTTTCATTGAGTTGTGTTGCATTATGATGCATTGCTGTGCAATCCGTTGTGTTGTTTTGTGTTGTGTTTCATTGAGTTGTGTTGCATCATGATGCATCGCTGTGCAATCCGTTGTGTTGTGTTTCATTGAGTTGTGTTGCATTATGATGCATTGCTGTGCAATCCGTTGTGTTGTTTTGTGTTGTGTTTCATTGAGTTGTGTTGCATCATGATGCATCGCTGTGCAATCCGTTGTGTTGTTTTGCGTTGTGTTCATTGAGTTGTGTTGCTTTATATTGTGCTGGCGGGCAGGAGAGGGAAAGGGAGGCATACATACACATACGCACAGACACACAAACATCTATCCATCTAACTATCCATCAATCAATCAATCTATCCATCTATCATCTATCTATCCATCTATTCACCGATCTATCCATCTATTTATCTATCCATCTATCTATCTATCTGTCTATACAGAGAGAGAGAGAGAGAGAGAGAGACAGAGAGAGAGAGAGAGAGAGAGAGAGAGAGAGAGAGAGATCTGTTATCTGGAAACAGACATTCAGTCAGGGTGTTGTTCATATAAAAAAGGATAAAAAGGTATAAGAAATGAAATAAAAAGAAGTGGGAAGACGAAGAATGAGACGTCAAAACTTTCTGAGACTATTTGAAATGCTCATACCAAGTTTTCGTAATTTTGTTTTAAAAAAGTTTTAAGAGTCCAGTGCGTTTTCACGGTTGGAAAGAGCATTACAATCAAAACCGATTTTAACCAAAGATGTGATTAAAATTAAAAACAAATGAAGATAACCGAAAACGTGACGTAGGATTCCTTTTGTCGCAGAGGGTCACGTTGGTCACGTTGGCCGGTGTCATGACTCTGGCTAAGCGATAGACCTTCCGATCAGATCGATCATGCCTGCTGACACACTTTGTTTACTGCTAGCCAGACAGTCACGCAAACGCCCATAATCTGGGATAGATATCAGCCATTTTCCCAGGTGAAAAAAGGAGGAAAAAAAAAAAAACAGAAGAGAAAAATTAAGAAAAGCAGTGGAAAAACACTAACAGGGCGAACGGCACAGCCAGAAACAAATCGATAACATCCATGGCAGTATTCAGAAAGACCTACAGAACGACTAAGGGTTATTCAACGCATTAACAGAACGTTTTACAGTATGGACAGATACTGACGTCAAAACGGGAGAAAGCTTAGAGACTTAGATGTCAGGTGAAAACAATACAACTGATTTACACGTTGATTTCAATGTGTTTAGAATAGAACTGAATAGAATAGAATAGAATATGTCTATTACCAAGTATACCGGGGTCACAAGGAATAATGGGGGGAGGGTGGGGGGTGGGGGGGGTAGTACACAACAAGATACTAAGATACTAACGTAAATCGAAAGTCATACGCAAACACAGATACAGTAGAAATTAGGATACATACAAGTGCATTACGTACAAATGATTAGAAATATTTATCATGCCACGTAACTGGTGCCTGGGCTCGATATCTTTTTCTTATATACTATTGTTGTTTGACGTTTGATATATATTTGATTGTAAATGATGTATCAGATTATAAGATGTGTGTGTGGGAGAGAAAGAGAGAGAGACGCTACATCTGACTTGACATGTACGTCGTTTGAAGCCCCGTTAAAAAGCCTGTTCGTCGTTCTGTGGATATTAAGTATATACTTTTTAGCATGCGTGGCTGGCGTATGGGGCAATAGTTACAGTCTGAATCCACCTAATAACAGTTTGGGGAGTACAAAGTGGGCAAATTGTTCCAGTGGCAATCGAGTCGACTGTTAAAAGAATTGATGGAAGGTGCAATTACTACTCACTCACTCATTCCCTCGACCGCTGGGGTCGTTAGGGGGACATGAGGAAGATGTCATAGCTCGCCACGTCGTTCTGTTGGCAGCTGTCGTGAGGAGATCTGACATCGTCATTTTGGTCCATTCCTTGACGTTGTCGGACCACGTTACTACGTTGTTGGGCAAACTGTTCCAGAGGGAAACAATCCTGTTTGAGAAAAAATTTCGTCTGATGTTGAACCTGTGTTGGTTTTTCTGAAGCTTGAGGCTGTGCTGTCTTAGATCTTTTCCACAGGCAAGCTCGAATTTTGTCATTTCAACTTCGTAGCAACCCTGGAGGTACTTCTACACTTCAACATATCTTCTCGGTGGCGTCGGTGTTCTAGGCTTAGCAGTCTCAGAATTTTCAGTCTCTCCTGATATGGTTTATCCCTCAGGGATGACAGCAGCTTTATTTCTCGGCGTTGCACATCCTCTGCTTCGCTGCACAATGTTTTCTGCTGTGGCTGCCAGACACAGTGACCATATTCCAATAGTGGTCGAACAAGGGTCGAACAAGGGCCTTGTATAATTGTACAAAGGTCTGTTGTGTCACGTGGTCAAAGGATCTTCGAATAATGCCAACGATTCGGTTTGCTTTTGCTGCAGACTGTGCGATCTGTTTCTTAAAGGATAGTCCATTATCAGTAAATACTCCTAGGTCCTTCTCAACCTCACTTTCTGCCAGGATAAACTGTGTCTCTTTTAACAAATAGTAAAGAGTGGTAACTCTCTCCATTACACAACGTACACAACTTCAAGTCAGTGATGCTTACGCTACCGATTCAGCTAGCACACAGGTAAATAAAAGGTACATTGGAACAAACCCAGACACTTCCTCGGAAATAGGAAGCGCCGGGCCTGTCCTTATACCAATCATTTGACATGTGCACACAGCAGCAAAGACAGAAGAAATGTGCAAACACAAATTAGCTTTTATTCAAGACTGGCATAGCCTCTTTGAATCCTGAATAAACCACACAGAACACATGGACAATACAGAACAAATACATGGTTGCCTCGGTAGTTTATCCACTGGAAATTATACAAATAATGGGCCAGGAGACGATATGATTAACAAATAGTAAAGAGTGGTAACTCTCTCCATTACACAAGGTACACAACTTCAAGTCAGTGATGCTTACGCTACCGATTCAGCTAGCACACAGGTAAATAAAAGGTACGTTGGAACAAACCCAGACACTTCCTGTGTCTCTTTTACTTTTGTGTCGCTGGCCTTCAAATAGTATTTCGCATCAGATGCTTTCCCTCCCAGTTTGAGGACGCAGCACTTCTGTGGATGGAAACGGAGCTGCCATCTGTTTGTCCAGTTCTCAAGTTGGTCCACATCATCCTGTAGGTAACCACCCTGGTAATTTTACTGCCATGGTGCTCACTCACGTTTCAAAGTACGCAGCCATATCCTTGAAACCAATTTCTAGCTACATTAAATAACTATATCCTTGCCAGGTCATGACGGTCGGCTGGGTTTTAAACAACAATATATAAAGCTATCTGACCGCCTTCATTCCACGAGAAATCACCAGTATCAGGCAGAGTGAAATAAGTCAGCTGACACTTGACATTATGTTGTATTATATCACACTATATTATATTGTATTGAATTGTACTGTACTGTATTACTTTTTGCCACAAGAGTTTTCTCTGTGTGAAATCCGGGCTGCTTTCCCCAAGAAGAGCACGTCACTAAAGTACAGCGCCACGCAATTTTTTCTTGTTCTTCTGCCTGCAAGTGTATTTATTGTTTTCCTATCAAAGTGGATTTCTCTACATAATGTTGCCAAGGGACAACCCTTTAAAACACTAACCAGTGTGGGATACAACCCAAGGGACAACCCCTTTAAAACACTAACCAGTATGGGATACAACCCAAGGGACAACCCTTTAAATCACTAACCAGTATGGGATACAACCCAAGGGACAACCCTTTTAAAACACTAACATGTGTGGGATACAACCCAAGGGACACCCCTTCAAAACACTAACCAGTATGGGATACAATCCAAGGGACAACCCTTTAAATCACTAACCAGTATGGGATACAACCCAAGGGACAACCCTTTTAAAACACTAACCAGTATGGGATACAACCCAAGGGACAACCCTTTAACTCACTCAGTACGGCCAGTCCTCTCTTCTCCTCTACACAGACCCCTCGGATGTCCAGTGGGTGTCTGAATGACCCAACCTTTAGCTTCCGTTGTCAGAATTGTGGTATTCTTTGTCAACATTCACGTCTTCAGTATAAGAGCCTTCCACTTGCAATATTTTGATGATGGTAATTGGGGTGAAACGCTGTTAACGTCGTCTCTTTCGCCGTTCGTATGGAGAGAGTTAAAACACTAACCAGTGTGGGATACAATCCAAGGGACAATCCTTTAAAACACTAACCAGTGTGGGATACAATCCCGTGAGGTCAGATTCTGTCGCTTCCGAGGCGGACGCCGTTACCACTTGGCCACCACCCCACACCACACAGGGCCACAGTGTAGCCCGTGGTGTCCACCGGCGTCAGTATTGATTTAAGGCAGACAGGGGACCGTCTGCAAAGCCCCCATTAACGGCAGTAATTGCCTTGTCAAGGAGTCAGAGTGAATGAGCTGTCCCACGGGGTTGGTGACCATCTCCCCATCGCTACGTCCCTCCAAGGACAGACAGACCTCAGGAATCTGGTGACACCTAGCACCGAGACAAGGCCTGGGAACAGGCGGGGTTGGAAACTTAGGTCGCGGCCGTGAGGATAGCGTAAGTAGCGTCGATGATATCAATAAACAGCTTTCTTTTGTTTTGCAACATGGGGTTGGTTTCTCATCATATTTGTACCCCAGGATATTCAATCGATTGGCAGCAGCTTCGGAAAGGCACTGGTTTGAAGCTTTGTTTTTCACTCGTTCGAGAGCTTCTTCTTCTTCTTCTGCGTTCGTGGGCTGCAACTCCCACGTTCACTCGTATGTACACGAGTGGGCTTTTACGT